>NW_006296974.1:362313-371345 GCF_000327345.1 Myotis davidii | reverse complement strand
TGGGGAAACAACCTTTCTCGGAGAGGTGACCTTGGTTAAAACACACAGCGCTAAGGGGAGCAAACATATTAAGAACAGTATGCTATATACGCCAGGTCCCTTGAAACATATGCTGTGCAGATGTTTCTTTCCTGCAGCAACTGTGTCAAGCAGCAAGGGTGGACCGGCTTCTGGCACTGTGTCAGTGAGGAACTGGAGGCATTTACAATTTAGCAAGTGTGCTAGTCACTCTGAATATTTATTTCTGATAGACATATCTCTAACATCCCCTGACTCCCTAATGGTTCTTGCCCCAACCCCAACCCCAGCCAAAGCCGGTTGTGATTCCCAACTCCTGAAATGACTTTAGAAGACTTTAAAGAATGTGTGTGAGATAAAGGGGTGACACTCATAGAAGTGTTAGTGGTACATGTAAACTATGCCACTGCTATTACATTTATGTCTCTATTCCTTTTTTGAAAAACTTATTTATCAGAGAAATTGACAGTTACTTAAAGAATCCACACTTTTAAAAAAAATATATATATAGTTTATTGATTTTTTTAGCCAAATATCAACAGTACGACGATTGAAATTTCTTTTGAGAGCCAAATTTTTTAAACTTAAACTATATAGGTAGGTACATTGTTATTACCTTAATTAGGGTACTCCTAAGGCTTAGAAAGAGCCACACTCAAGGGGACAAAGAGCCGCACGTGGCTCGCGAGCCGCAGTTTGCCGACCACGGGGTTAGGGCAAGAATCCACATTTTTTACAGTGATCTCATTTTTCCTGAGAGCCACAAAGCAAATGTAAATTAAACTAAATTTTTTGCAAGTAGATGATATTTTACAAATATTTTATGCATCTAGAATAATAAAGCTGACTATCAAATCTTTTCATCTGGTGTCTCTCACTGTCTGTTCCATGTTTACTAATGCTACTAAATACATTCCTCCACCAATTTTTAAAAAATATGTTTTTATTGATTTCAGAGAGGAAGGGAGAGGGAGAGAGAGATAGAAACATCAATAATGAGAGAGAATCATTGATTGGCTGTCTCCTTCACACCCCCTACTGGGGGTTGAGCCTGAAACCCAGGCATGTGCCCTTGACTGGAATGGAACCCGGGACCCTTCAGTCTGAAGGCCGGTGCTCTATCCACTGAGCCAAACCCGCCAGGGCTCCTCCACCATTTTTAAGAACAAAACATTTTGGGTCCCTGAATGGGCTTTAGATCTGTAAATCAATCTCGTGGATCATTTTAAATTAATAATCATAACCAAATAGATAAGCAAGAATGACTATAAATTGGGTTAATTACTGAAGCTCAAGTTTTAGCTCATAATTTTGACTTTCAAAGGCTACACAAACCAATTTTGTACTCTTAGGTTATAATGAGCAGTCTTTATTCTTTAATCAGTTTGCCCCGTATCTAGCTGTCTAATGTAACATTCCTTTGAAGTCTAGAAAGATCTAACATAATTGAAGAAATGTCGAACTACTTGACTCTTTTTTTTAATATAAAGGAATTAAACATTAATCAGGCTTGTGCATCTCAATTAAGCCAATTAAAATTATCACAGAATGCAGTGCATACCACAATAGGTAGCTTTAATGCTTGAATACATTATCAACATTTACCTAATGTTCCCATCTTCATTAGGTTTGTTCCTCAAAAAGTAAATACAGAACTGAAGTCCATATTAGAAAGTCACCAATTCATACGAGCTGGCAAAGCCCTGGTGAAAGCAGCACTTAAAATGGTGTTTATTTAACTACTGCTGATAGTGCTGGAGCGCACCTTCAATCTTCCTGCCAAAAAAAGGGGGCTCTGTAATTATGGTGATGACTGGTGCCTTCATCCAAATAGCCCATTAACGATGCAATTTGCTTCCCTAACAACTGGGAACCAGTTTTGGTCTTGCAGGCTATGGTATATACACAAAGTCCATATAATTACTAATAATTTGTAACAAGTGTTAATTGATAAACAGCTCCCTCTGGTAGCTTAATTAAAGCTGTAGGATAGCTAGGCGATTTACAACTGGGATTGATCTCAATTAGTCAACAAAATCTGTGTAGTCTGTTCAAAGGAGAGTAAGGAAATTTAGTCTAGTGAGGCTTTGGGGATTTTGTCTTGTCTTCTCTATTTCTTTTTCCTACAAGAAGAGAAATACAATCAGAAGAGCGGCACTGCTTTGTGGGGAGCGATCTACCGAGCTCACAGGGCGCGTTATGCATAGGCTCTTCAGCATTTGTTCTTCCATTTGTGTATGTATTCTCTGTCAGGTTCCTGAAAAATATTCAAGCATTTGCTTTTATTACCCCCAGTGGTATACATTGCTGAATGCCAGCCCTGAGGGACCTAAAAGTAGAAGGAAAAACCAATTTTTTAAAATGTCAGGGTTTGATCTTGCAGATCTGTTTGCAAACTGGCATTTCGGGGCCATAATTAGAAGGAAGCTCAGGAAAGGTGGCACGGGGGATTCGCCAGAGACTTGGCGGCCTGGGGATCTTGTAAAGCCAGCTTGGCTGCTTGAGGATGCAACTTATTTTATCATGTGGGCTGATACAGTAGAAACCGTCGAAGCGTTGCTGAAATTGCCCCTATGGAATAGAAGAGGAAAAAACGTGTCATCTGTGCTCAGTGAGATCACAGGCTGGCTGCAAACAGCTGCTGAAACATTAATTAATCTGTTTGCAAATAAATTGTGGATCTGTACTCACTGAAATTGCTGTTATAAACAAGCCGGGATGCTGTGCTTTCCAGATCTGCCTGTGTTTTAAGAGTTTTTTTCATATGCTGTGAAGTCACCAGGGCCCAGATACTGTGTGTTTACTTCCGGCGGCTCTGAGCAAGTGCACTGGCATTATTTCATAGACAAAGCACGTCAAACTCGCGGCCCGCAGGTTGCATATGGCCCACAACAAATATTTTTGCGGCCCAGCCAGTATAAGGGTATGTAAGAAATGTTTTAATAAAAATTTCGTAACTTAATTTTTACAATATCCTGTTATACATAATTATTAATAACGTACTACAACGTTCACTAATGACTGATTACTAGAGTCGTGTTGCATTCACTTCCCTTACGCGTCTTACGCGGAGGCCCACCATTTCTCTCCACTAATACTAGCAGCGAATATTTAGCAGCCGATTGCCACATCCTTAGTCTTGGACTGACGTGTTTGGTGTGTGCAACAGGAATATTTCGCTTTTGGAGAACAAGAAAAATAAGTTTATTTGAGTTATGCTTATTAATTTGGGCAGTTATTCAGTGTCTGCTAACTTAATGTTCAAGAAAAAAATAATAATTTTTATTAAAATGTTCTATTATTTTATGTTAACATTTACTCATTTATTTCAGCCCTTTGTATTCAGCATGTCTCTATGGAAATAAACCCACGTTTCTATGAAAATTGAAGCTTTTGTTTTTTTGTGGCCCACATAAACTTAAACCTTGTTTATTTGGTCTGTGTTAGCCTTTGAGTTTGACATGCTTGTCATAGATGCTCAGCTTGGAGGCAATTCAGGCCAGTTGTGGCACTTTTGAAGGCTGTACAATATTGTGTGTAAAGGTCTGCACCTCAGTTAAGTCAGATTTGTTAATCAAAGAGAATGAAATATTCTGCAGAGCAAATGGATGTGGTTTTAGTAATTTTGTAATTTTAAAGCATTTCGTGTCACAGTTGCTTAATTTGTTCTAACGAGGCTGTGGCAAATTCTAGTTGCCTTGACACTTAGGAGATTAATGTTGGTTACCAGTGTTGACTCATCTTTAAAAAAGTGATAGGATAGTTAGCTGGAACAGCTAATTTTGCCTAATTTTGCCAAAAATGTGAAGTTCTGATGCTCCCTGTTCCCTGTTCCCCTACTTTGTCTTAAAGATGATTTTTAATCCAGTGAATACTCATGTATCTACTCTTCATTTATTCAACCAATACTTATTGAATGCCTGGTATGAGCCAATTATTGTTAGGTGCTGAGATGCAGAATATAACTGTTGCTCTCAAGGGGCTTATGGTCTATGTAGGGATTAACAAACTCTTTCTTAAAGAGCCAGACAGTAAATAGTTTAGGCTTTGGGGGCCTGATGATCCCTGTTATAACCCCAGATTCCGCTGTCAGGTAAAAGCAGTCATGGCCAATATATAGATGGATGGGCATGCTGGTATTCCAACAAAACATTATTTACCCCAAAATGGTGACAGGCTGGATTTACTCTTGGGTTGCAGTTTGCCAATCCCTGGTCTAGTGGGAAAGAGACAAGAAAAAAGCCAAACTACAGTAAAACCTGACTATGATCACTTAAAATTACAGGCTGCTCTTGGGGCACAATGGCAGGATGTACTATCCAGGTTTGGTGCTGCTGGTGGTTGTATGTTAGGGTTAGGGTAACAAAGTCTTTAGAGCAGTGGTTCTCAACCTTCTGGCCCTTTAAATACATTTCCTCATGTTGTGACTCAACCATAAAATTATTTTCGTTGCTACTTCATAACTGTAATGTTGCTACTGTTATGAATCATAATGTAGATATCTGATATGCAGGATGGTCTTAGGCGACCCCTGTGGAAGGGTCGTTCAACCGCCAAAGAGGTCGCGACCTACAGGTTGAGAACCGCTGCTTTAGAGGAACTCTGACTGAAAACATCTGTATGAGAAAAAGCTACTTAGATGAAGGGACAGAAAAGGTAGGCCTAGTGTCCCTGGCATAGAAGACAAGATGGGTCAATGTCAAGGTTGTGATACAGGATGGTGTGTGTGGTGGGGTCATTAAGATTGTTTTTCCATATTCTGATTTTTTCCCTTCTTCCAAACACACTGAGGGATCACACTTCTTCAAGCGAAATGAACATTGTTGATTTTACAGGAAAGGCAAAATGGTGCTTCAATTTCATGAGGAGATGGAAGAAGCCTGTTTGACAAGGTATGGGCAGGTACACACCCTTGAGGCCCCCTCCTTGGCTGACTTCCGTGTATAAGACACCTCTCGATTTTTAGTCTAACAATTTTAGAAAAAAATGGCATGTTATACACGAAAAAATACTGTAATATGTGAGGTGATGGATGTGGTAATTAAGTAGATGGAAGGAATCCTTTCACAATGGACATATACCTCAAATCATCATGATGTGTATTTTAAATAACTTATATTTGTCAATTATGCTTCCATAAAGCTGAAAAAATACCTAAAATTCCCACAGATTCTGATGTGTTTGACTTCAGACTTATGCTTCTAATAATATCCATTTATGTGCTTGCATTTCTTCAATTTTTGCAAATTCCTTAAAAACCCATTTATAGTATGTTACCACCTGATTATAGTTACTCTTAAAACTATTATTTCAGGAGTGATACATCTAAAAAATTGTATTAACAGCTGCTTTTGAGACAGTGAAGTGTAGGGCATGGAATCAGAAGTCAGCCCAGATCTAGTCTGGGTTCCCAAACCTACCAACTCTAATACCTTGGTGCAAGACTCAATCTCTTTTGGAATATTCTCATCCAACTCCTTGCAGGGGCTGGAGAAACTATAGTCAAATTTTTGTAAATAAAAGGGATGAGTTTTGTAAATAAAAGGGATGAGAATTTTAAGAAGTAGTTTTCAAAATTCGACTAAAGAGGGAGAGATTGCTGTTCTGAGGTGTGGGAACTGCCAGGTCAGGATGGTGGGGCTGGGATAGACTACTTTACTTTTCTTGGGAAGTCTCTCTGGGTGAAGGGCAGGATGTAGCCTTTGCATCTCGACCAGATCTTAAGTTTACTTTTACTGGAGGAACTTTTACACATTTATTTCCATTGCTTTCTTTCCCACTTATCTTGGAACTCATTGAGAAGTATGTCTTACTAATATTAGTGTCTTCACAGAGTGAGGTAAAGTGGAATTGCATCATATATGAGTCATACCTATCCAGATACATCTAGCTCTACATAGTTGGAGTGGTAGGAAGGGAAGGGAAGGGAAGGGAAGGGAAGGGAAGGAAGAAGAGAGAAAAGGGAGGGGGAAGGAGGAAGAATTAATTAGGGCAACTAAGTGATGCCACTCCTCGTTGCATGTAATTAGTTTATGGTCCTGAATAAGAAGTGAGATCATCATCTTCTATTTTCTGTTCTCTCACAGACCCAGAATCCCTGTGCCTCTTGTAGCGGAGCATATTGCTGTGTTGGGTGTGATTGTTGTGTTTAAAGATACGCATTTCCCCCACAACATGGTTGCTAAACTAAGCCAACAGCTTCATCTGTGCTCAGCTGAAATAGGTGCAATCTGTTCCAGTGCTGGAAGAAAAAGTTGTTCTGTTGGAATTAATGAAAGATGGGGTGTCAGTCTCTAATGTAAACTCTTCTTGAGAGATTTTCAAGGGAATTTTGACTGTGCCATGTGTCTCACCTCTGCTTTCAGATACGGGCTGCTGGGACACCCTCACACCTTGGCAATATCTTGGGCATATCTCAGGACCTTTCCAGTCTGGCTTTAGAGTTGGCTCATTTTAAGGCATTCAATGGCCAGTCCAGTTTAAACCACACCTTCATTCTCTCATTCAACTTCAAACTTATTCCTTATAGTCTCATTAGGTTTTGGTCCCACTAAAAAAATCTGTAGACCAGCAGGAGAAGATGGGTATTTTGTTCTTTCATTATTATGCTGCTTTATTCATCTACTTTTCTTGCCCCCTTTTTATGCTCCCAGCTCCCCCTGTCCTAGGGCAAGAGGATGAGATGAGGGTTGAAACAGCAATGCTGTACTTGACAGGTGGGGATAAAACCTGGTCGTGGTGCCTTCCATGTGGCAGATACCTGAAAGACCAGAGGCACATTTGGTTGAGTTTGGAAAGAGTTTAGTTAAAAAAAAAAAAGCCCAGCATCATTCTTAGTAGTAAAATCCTAGAAGCATTCTTATTCAAATCAGAAATAAGACAAATTGCCAACAATAATCAGAAAAGAAAAAGAATTAATGTGTAAATATTAAAACAGATTTGAAAAATAATTTCTACTTGATATAATTATAGATCTGGGAAATCCAAGATAATCAACTGGGAAAAAATCTTTAGAGACAGTAAGAAAATCCAGTACGTAGTTGAGTATTTAATTAATACGCAAAAATTAATAGCTAACAATTAGAAATTAGTAAATATAATGGACTAAAACATCGCATTTGCCAAAGCTATAGATATGATTAATTACTTATAAATAAATTCAATAAGGAGGGTGTAGGAATTATATATATAAAAAACTTTAAATTACTTTGAGGAAGAACATGAGGGTAGTTTGCTGTAATTGAGAGTAATTATTATCTCTTAACTCTCTTCCTCTGAGGTACAAAATCACAACTGAACAAAACAACTTTGCTGAGGGACATAGAAAAAGGTTAATAAATGAAAAAAATGCAATTTGTTATTGTATAGGGAAACTGAATATTGTAAACATAACAATTCTCCCTAAATTAATCTAGATATTCAAGAAATTCTAATAAAAATGTCAAATTTTGTTTATCTTGACAAAATAACACTATAATTTATTTATAAAAATAAACATAAGAAATTTGTAGGGTTTAAAGAGGGAGGACAGCCTTTTCAGGTAATAAGCTACTTTCCAAATCTATAATATTGAAAACAGAATAGATACTCCAGAAATAGAATTAAATCCATATGGGAATTGATTATTGATAAAAGAGATATTTCAAATTAATGCTGTAAAAATATTTAGTAAAAGATTTTGAGACAACTAGGTAGCAACTGTAAAAAAAAAGTTTTTAAACCAAATTTCTAGTTCAAGGACGGAGTGGCTGGCAGAAAGAAGGTCTTTAAAAAATAGTTGTACTTTTCTATACTGATTAAATATGTTTTTAAATTCCTCACTTGAGGATATTTATTAATTTTTTTAGATAGAGAATGGGGGAGGGGAGAGAGAGAGAGAGAGAGAGAGAGAGAGAGAGAGAGAGAGAGAGAGAAACATTAATCAGTTGCCCTGATTGGGAATCAAACCCACAACCTAAGTATGTACCCTGACCAGGAATTGAGCCCAAACCTTATTTTTTTCTTTTGAGCCCCAAACCTTTTGATGTACGGGACAATGCTCCAACCTATTGAGCCATCAGCCAGGGCTAAATATGTTGTTGTTTTAATTTTAAAAATAATTAATGATGAGAGAGAATCATCTATCGGCTATCTTCTGCATGCCCCTACTGGAGATCAAGCCCACAACCCTGGCATGTGCCCTGACTGGGCATTGAACCATGACTTCCTGGTTCATAGGTCGACACTCAACCACTGAGCGACACTGGCCAGGCTTTGTTGTTGTTTTACATCAGCCATATTACTTTCACAGCTTTAAAACAATTTAGAAAAGTTTTTAAGGTTAATAAAACAAAGCCTGGAAGAAAACAAGATGGCGGCATAGGTAAACATTGGTAATTGCTGCCTCGCACAACCACTTCAAAAATATAACTAAAAGACAAAACGGACATCATCCAGAACCACAGGAAGGCTGGCTGAGTGGAAATTCTACAACTAGAAGGAAAGAGAAAAGCTCACTGAGACTCAGAGGAGGTGCGGTGTGGAAGTAAAGTGCAGAGGTACGGAGGCGCACACCACAAGGGCTGGCAACGGAGGACACCGGTGTCTTTTTCAATCAGGAGGGAGACACTTGCTCCTGATCTGAACCCCAGTTCCAGGCAAGTCTCTGGGGACCCAGAATCATACGGGGAGAAACTGGACTGTTTGGCATTGGGTGGAACTTGAGGATGGGTTTCTCTCAGAGGTGCTTGCAATGATTACTGGGGAATAGTGAGAACTGGGACTTCTTAGGGCAGGGCTGAGGAGCAGCCATAGCTGTTTGCTCTTCCCTGTTGATTCCCTGAGACCCCACCCCACCCAAGCTGTGTGCAGAGGCTTTTGCATATGAATGGCCTGACCCTTTGCAATCCAAAATTACCTAACTAACTGCAGCTGGGTCAGAGAGACCCAGAACATCCAAAAGAAGGTCCAAGGCCCCACAGCAGCTTGCATTGCTTCACAGCTTGGCCTCATCTAGGCACTTCCAAACTTCAAAC
>NW_006296974.1:348452-361358 GCF_000327345.1 Myotis davidii | reverse complement strand
CCACCAAACCAGTATTATATGAAATGCTGAAAGGTATCCTTTAAGAAGAGGAAGAAGAAGAAAAAGGTAATGATAAAAATTATGAACAACAAATACACATCTATCAACAAGTGAATCTAAAAATCAAGTGAATAAATAATCTGATGGGCAGAATAAACTGGTGAATATAATAGAACCAGGGGCATAGAAAGAGAGTGGACTGACTATTCTCAGGGGGGAATGGGTGTGGGGGGTGAGGGAAGGAACTGGATAAAAATTGTACACCTATGGATGAGGACGGGGGCGTGGGTAAGGGCAGAGAGTGGGGTGGGAACTGGGTGGAGGGGAGTTATTAGGGGAAAAAAGAGGAACAACTGTAATAATCTGAACAATAAAGATTTATTTTTTTTAAAAAAGAAAAAAGAAAACAATGAAAATAAATAAATAAAACAGAGGCTGTTAGTCCCTCCCCGACATTCCTCTCCCTTCTCACCTCAGTGCTCAGTGCCTGATTTCAGGTTTCCAGGAGCTGCATATTTTCCTGAGAGCTTTTTCTGGCCCCTGAAACCCACTGCCTACCCATATAGCAGGCTACGAATGCCAAGAAATGGATATACTTCAGGAGAAGCCTCAAGCAATGGCTGACACAGGGGAGTTGATGCATAACACTTCAGTTCCCATACTATCTCAGAGTGTGTTCAGTCGAACTAAGTTCCATTTATCCAATGTGGTAACTGGTTTGATAATGCACTCTTTATTGGCTGCCTTTGTTTTCCTATCCTACTCCCTTGCCAATGTTTTCTCCCTTTCCAAATGAATTGCTAGCACCCACATTCTTATCTTTTGTCAATTTCTGGGGGAACTAGGACTAGGTGTCCCTGTGGTTGTGGGGGAGAGAGGGATGTGCTCAAACATTGAACTCAGTGGTTGAGCAGAACTGTTCCCAACCATTTGATGTAGATATTACCCAAGTATGAACATCTGTAAGCCACTAAATGGTGTGTGGGTGCCAGCAATGTGGGTTTGTGAAAATCAAGACATTCTTTATACATGAGACAAAGAGCTTTTGGAGTGCCAGGCTGGTGCCCTTCAAGAGAGGGCTCCTTTGGTTTCTCCTCCTGAGTCTCGTGGGAAGCTGATGTAAACTGAGGGGCTAAAGAATCAGACTTAAAGTATTCAGAGAGCTCACCTGGGTGGTTTAAAATATTAACAACAACAACAAAAAGATTGGAGAGAGAGAGAGAGAGAGAGAGACATCGGTTTGTTGTTCCACTTATTTATCTATCCATTGGTTGATTCTTGCATGTGCCCTGACCGGGGATCAGAACCGTAATATAAGCTTATCAGGACTGGATGGTTTCTTTTCTTTTTTTAAAAAAATATATTTTATTGATTTCTTACAGAGAGGAAGGGAGAAGGATAGAGAGTTAGAAACATCGATGAGAAAGAAACATCGATCAGCTGCCTCCTGCACACCCACTACTGGGGATGTGCCCGCAACCAAAGTAAATGCCCTTGACTGGAATCGAACCTGAGACTGCTCAGTCCACAGGCCTATGCTTTATCCACTGAGCCAAACCAGCCAGGGCAGGACTGGGTAGTTTCTGGGTATCTTCCACTTCCCTGAGCAGACACATTTAATCCTTGAAAGATGGTTGGAAGTGTGAATATGTGTGTGTTATGAGGAAGGGGAAGGGGTTCATTATAGAATCTGGGGACCTTTTCCACAGGCTGTGGTGGAGGTGTTTGTTCCTGGTCCTCAGTGTCCCAATCACAATTCGGTTTTACCCACACTTGTGTTCCACTAGGATTTATAAAGCTGTCAGCTTATAATTGGACTGAAGGGCTGAGCTGTTATGGACACAGAATTTTATTTGTTTGTTGTGTTTTGAACAGTTGAGCATTTTACAGCTGGGTTGGTGAAAGGTTTTTATGCTATTGGTGTCATGAAACATTTTATAGGGAGGGATAATTGAGTTTTTATTTTTACTAGAAAATAACGCTATCAGCCTGGCTTTGGGGACCAAAACAGGGAAGAGCTTCATTAATGACCAGAATTCAGGAGGCCCAGTAATTATGAAAACTGCATAGAGACAAATGCAGGAAAACAACAAGACCAGAGACAGCAAAAGCTAAGTTTGATTCTTCTGTCAAATAATCTGACTGGAACAGTGAAACAGTCAAGGACATTATAAATCCATTCATTTATTTCAAAATTTGCAAAACAAATCCCTTCTTACACATAGTATTTGTACAACATGAAATTATTATTCAATAAGTTGACATTTTAAACCTATTACTGCCTAAACCCATCTATTACTGAGCTATTCAGAGCACTAAGTTAACATTTACCAACACATTCATCCTCACATCATGGGGAGATCAAGCTGAAATCCTTTATTTCATATTCAGATCTTGCCAGGTCAGGATTGAAATCGGCTACCTTTCTGATACTTTACTGAAAAGCCACTGTGAAATCCACAAAAGAATTATTATCAAGTTACTGCAGTTATTCAGCTAGATGTTGACTTTGATATGTCAAATCTCTGATCTTTAATAGAAAATTGATGGTCATGCCCTGAGGGTCAGTCATATGCACGGCCAGGATAGGCCAAGGTTTGCATTAAATTACAGCCAGTCTGTGGTCTCATTCCCTGGCAGCCAAAGTCAAACAAAGCAAATAGATCCCTTGCTAGCTGGGTCTCTTCATTGTTTCGTGTTGGCATATGGATTTAATTCCGTAATGGGGGACTGCTGAGCACAATCTGCCTTATTGATTCTCTGGAGAGAGTTTTTTCCTCAGAGCACCCGGAAGTGCAATGAAAGAAAAGCAACTGGTACAGTTTTTCTTTTTCTCTGCCTTGGATGGTGGAGCTCGCAGCAGATTGATTCTGCCACTAGAAATCATATGAAGATGTTAAATTATACCATCCATCAGTTTGTTTTTAGAGGATGGGCTTTCTCTGTGTTAGCGGGCTAGAGCACAGGAAACAGTAATTCTCTATGTTTTGATCGTGAAGTAGGTTGTTTGGCCATAGTGCTCCCTAGATTTGAGCTCGGCTAAAATGGACTCTTTCCATTATGACAATGGCTGGCATGCTCCCATTTCCAGTATTGGAGGCAGAAAGGTCTGCAGAGAAAGGTCATAATATAAAGCTTGTAGGTTTTCATGGGGATCCCAGTGTCACCAGAGGAGCTCAGCTGTGTAGAGTATGGGGCGGGGATGGACCATCACATCCACCTCCTCCACACCCAGGGGCGCAGATGGGGACACTGAGATCCAGAGGGATTGAGGGTTCATAGAGCATCTCAGAGAGATGTGTGCTCTAGCCCAGCCCATTAGGTTGCTAAGCAAAGTGTTAAAAGAAATAAAATAAAATTGGCAGTGTCATTTCTTGATACTATTTTTCTACACCTCAGTTTTCTCATCTGTAGACCATACCTTCCTCATAGAGTTGTTGTGAGAATTACATGACAGAGCCTGGTTTACAAGAGAGGTGATGGTGTCCAGTAGCTTCTCCTGGGACAGGAGATCTCTTGGCTCAGGTGGGCTGTGGCCATAGTGGGACAGACTTGGGTTTGGACCTCATCTCCTTCCTGCCTGCTCAGAAGCAGCGATCTCTGTGTTGCCACGAACTGAAATCTGTGAGGAAGTGTAGCCTTGTCCATGTGTTTTGGTTTAACAGCTTTCAGGTTCAAACAAGCAGGAGTCATTTTGGTTTCTTGGCATTTGGTCAAACCCACTTCCAATTCCATTGCTGACAAGCAAAGAGGGTCTTACCTCCAATCAGAAAACGCTTATATGAGGTGAGAACAAGAGCACGTTGTCAGACCAGAGGGGGCCAGCAGGTTACAGCATATTTTATTCATGTCATTAAAGAGACAAGTGTGGAAACAAGCCCTCAATAGGGTATGTGAATATAACTTCCTCCCTTTAAGTTGTGCTGCTAACTACATACATCTAAAATCCCCTTCTGGCCGAAACTGGTTTGGCTCAGTGGATAGAGCGTCAGCCTGCGGACTGAAAGGTCCCAGGTTCGATTCCGGTCAAGGGCATGTACCTGGGTTGCAGGCACATCCCCAGTGGGAGATGTGCAGGAGGCAGCTGATTGATGTTTCTCTCTCATCGATGTTTCTAGCTCTCTATCTCTCTCCTTTCCTCTCTGTAAAAAATCAATAAAATATATTAAAAAAAAAACCTCAATTGTAAAATCCCCTTCTGATGCCACCATGTCTGAAATATTTTGGAGACCAATCCTATATAATAAAAGCCTAATGTGGGATGGTGGAGCAGGTGAGGGGGTGGTGCCATGCCAATGCAGGGTGCCAGGCAGGGCTGCGGGGCTGTGAAGCTGGGGGCTTGAGCTGTGGCCCAATCTCTCTAGGCCACAAGCCTAATATGCAAATTGTCCCCTTGGGCCGTCGTTTGAGAGTTCACTGCTTGCTATGATGCACGATGACCACCAGGGGATGGCACAGAATATGATGGGCGTTGGTGATACAGTGCTGGCAGTGGGCGGCAGTGGAGGTGCTGCCAGCCCCGATGGGCCCTGATGAGAGCAGGACCTCAGTGGGATGGTGGAGCAGGTGAGTGGGCGGCACCAGGCCAAGGTGGGTGCCCCGCTGATCCTCCACAGGCTTGATGACCCTGCAGGTGGGATGGTGGAGCAGGTGAGGGGGTGGTGCCATGCCAATGCAGGGTGCCAGGCAGGGCTGCGGGGCTGTGAAGCTGGGGGCTTGAGCTGTGGCCCAATCTCTCTAGGCCACGCCAAGGGACCCCACCCATGCAGGAATTCGTGCACTAGAGAGCACTGATAATAACAACCCTATTAATTACTATAGTAACATTTGTGCTAAGCACTTCATGTGGATTTCCTCACTCCGAAGATGAAGATGGAGCTCTTTTGAATATCTTCCTGTCCTGCAGATGAGAAAAGTAAAGCTTAGGAAAGAGAAATGAGATTCCCAGAGTCCTATGGCAAGCAGTCTTCAAGGTGTATCTGATTCCCAAGACCCAGCTCTCTAATGCCATGCCTGGCCACGCTGTTTGCTGGTGCAGAATGCGAGAGGGAAAACATGGCTTTTTGCTTACTTTATGCAGCAATTCTCTGAAAATTTAAATGGATGCCTAGGAGATAAATTGATATCTACCCTGTCATTTCCTAGGCTCATTCATTCATTCATTCATTCAGCTCACATTTACGAGTAAACACCTTGTGTAGCAGCGGGGGAGAAAGATAGACAAGCCTTGGTTCTTGTCTCATGACCAAAGTGCAGGGTTGGTTTAACATAGCACGAGATGGCAGTGAATAAGGTAAAAAAGCTGGTATTTTGCCCAAGAAGAGGACATGAGAAAATTGGGTTGGGTTCTGTAGGGGACACTTCCCCCTTTTATTGGTGATCTTTATGTCCTTTAAGACAAATACTTGGGTTTTATCTTTGGGGAGAAAACACTGTGAGGATCTTAAAACTGTACCTTAAGGAAGGTCTTCTTCCAGATTTGTGGGGGCGAGGGCTGGAAATGACACTCGCCTGCCTCAAAATAAATACTCATCAAGTCATTTCAAGATGGGCCATGGGGAGGCTCTTTTAAACCCAGAGTCACCTGAAGCCACCCGAATTTGCAGCTGGCCCTGTCTCCGCCCTGCACCCCCCTACCCCGCAACAGGAGTGTGTTTTAATGAAAGAGGAAACTAAATGTTTTCCCTGCATTTTAAGGCATCGAACTCTCCGAGAGCGAGTTCTGCCTCACAGCCAGAGCTGGCCCCGTGCTCACCCTGCCCCTTTCATCTCCCTTTGTTCCGTGCCTGCGCGGAGGCTGAGATTTCCCCACCTCTCTCTGTCTCACGGTGGCTCTGAAGGATGATTGCCTTCTGGAGGAGCCCTTTCCCCTTCTTCTGTACCCAAGCTCCGTGTTCAATGAACATCAAACAGCCTTATCATACCCTGATGGTTTAAATCTTTAAACAGAGCGTAACAGCCGGAGTACATCCAGACCGCTCACATCCCAGAGCCTTGTCACTGTGTGTTCCTGCAACAATTACCAGGAGAGGGAGGCTGCCGAGTGAATCAAGTAGCGAGTGTTGTCTCCCCGGACGCCATGCTGATGCTCTGATCAGGACTTCAGCAAAATTCTGTTTGAAATGAGAATAGACTAATTTTCATCCGACTCTTCTCAGAGGAATCCCATGTGGTTCCACACGCCAAGGGTCATCATTAGAAAACCGCCTTCAAAAGCGCGGAGGCTTCTTGTGGCAAAGCTCTCTCCCTTTGTTAAATTTATAAACATTTATGTAAAAATGTATACATTAATTGTTCAGGCTCTTCTCAGCCTGGAAAGCTGTGCCCAGGAATATACTTGGGGGAAATAAACTCATAAAAATACCCCAAGTCAGGATGAAAATGGCCTCGTTTTGACTAAAAATTCAGAAGAATTCAGTGATCAAAGGCGATTCTTACTCCCAGCTGTTCAAAGGGACTTATATTAAAAAAAAAATCAGATGTGACCAAGAATAGAAAAGAACTCATTAAGAACTTAATGAGACGGTGACAGGTGAAGTTATCCGTTGCTTAAACACTGTTACATTCTTTCTCCCCGTTCCTAGGAGCCGCTCATTTGTTTTCCTGGGTTCAATCTAGATTCTCTATAAATCATAAAAGGCAGAGGAGTTCATCAAAGCGGGAACATTCTTCAGCCCGGAGTCACTGGCATTGACATAATTAAGATATCATCTACCCGCTCGCCCCTCACTTTCCTGGGAGAAGTCGGCACGTACATCCGGGAAACAAATAAGTGCATTACATCCCCTTTTCCCTCTTCATCGGTTTCCCTGGGAGGGAGAAACCATAGAGTGGGCAAGTGGGCCAGGAAAGGCATGATTTGGGGAAGTTTAACAATAAGCCTCATAACCCCAAAGAGGAGGTGCGTTTTTGGTGTCTGCAGAGACACCAACATAAGGGACCCTGGAGAGGTATGACTGTGTACAGTTTTATAGCTTTTGTTTTGCCATTCTGGAGTTTATAAAATACCAAAACTAAGCAAAAGAAATCTCTCTCCCCTTTTTTTCTTTTCTAATTCTCCTAAGCAGCTTAAATCCCCGTTCACTTTCCCCGGGCAAGACTGGCCTCTCTCGCGTGTTTCCAAGCTCTGACCTTCCTTACATTGGTCTTCCAACACTAGTAGCCAGGTTTTATTTTTTTTATTCTTTAAGTGCTAGAGGAGTCATGAAATATTCAGACACTGGGTTTCCCTGAGACCAATCTGGTGGCTTTTTCTTTGTGCTAACTGCTGCTTTCTATGCATCATTCAAAAGGTACATACCAAGTTGTCAGCCCCTGAACTGCTACTTGGTGTTAAACATGAATATTTGTAGCTTAGCAAGGGACTAAATTAAAAAAAAATTAATACTTGACAAGCCCAAAGAAAGGCATAACAGGTCCAGAAGTATCCATTTGAAAAGTTTTTTTTATTTGTAAAAAGTCAAAACTTTTTGCACAACTGGGGTGTTTCTGAGCCACAAAAGGTTTGCTTTGAAAAAAAAACCTGATTACTACACATCTAGGAACATTGACAATGATTACAGCATCGCAGATATAGCAGCAAAGTTGTTTTTTTTATGTGGATAGTGAGAGAAATATTCATTCCATGCATGCGCCACTAATCATATATAACCAGGAGAAGCCAAGCGGGATGATATAAGACTTTTTCCAATTGCATATCAACTTTACCTACAATGGAAAAATTGCCTTTTCCGACATTTCTTAATTAGAATTAGAATAAGCTTAAAACTAATAGAATCTCTTATTAGTCACAAAAAGAATGGCTGCATCTCCAGTTCAAGTGGCATATCTGCATAACGTATAGCCTTAAGAGCTTAGAGTTGCTGGTACTCTTGGCTGCCTGCCTTTAACTCTCCCATATTAATGAGTTGTTCTAAATTTAGTCTGCTGTGACAAACTAATATTAATACAGTATTTTATGGCCCGGAGCATTGTTAATACATAGCAAGGAAACCCGGAGTCAAAGAAAGGGGGCGAGGGAGCGAGATTACTTGGTGTGATTGTCAAGATACAGGATAATCCAAGTATGTAGATATTAAGACTTAAACATAATGCACTGCTTATGGATTTATATTATGTGAAACATTTTCTATTATTTTAAATCCTCACGGCATTAGTTTCCTATTTTCAGGGGTTTATAACTTGGCCGCACACATTCACTCTGGGCTGAAACTTGGGAAGCCGGGTCTTAACCGGGGAACATCTTATTTATTTATTTATTTATTTTTCCCACCCAAATTAAAAGTCAGGTTGGCCATTTTTAACCCAGGCCAGGGGCAAAGAAGGAGCACAGGTGTGGAATACAATTTTGTATAGACTTCTAGCTTGTTTCAAAAAGTGAATACCAAGAAAAGATCCATAGGGGTAATTTCATTAAAAAAAAAAAAAAGGCTACAAAGGCAGTCAATAAACATAATGAAGGGTTTGTTTCCTTAAATGCGGATTGTACCTTTTAAGTGTTCACCTTGACTAGCAGCCTCTGTGTGGCTACTGATTGGTTTGGGTGGCCACTCATGGGTAGAAGGCAGGTTTGTAGAGTTTGTAGGAGATGTAGATGTGTGCACGCGTGTGTAAATGTCATTTCTATTTGTCATTTGTAACTAAGAAATAGTTCAACGTGGGATCGACTCGGTTCTCCAGCGAGATGCAATGCTTGCTTTTTAATGGACCCACCACTTCAGAAGAAGAAAAGCGAGTGTCACAGTTATTATCACAGGCAACTCCAGGCTGCCAGGTGCATCAATCAGGGAAATGGTGAGGTGCCCGTGAGCGAGGGAGGGGTGGGCTGGGAGCTCGTGGCGAAGACTGGTCGTGAAACTCGAGTTTTAAGTCCTATGGGATAGAGAAGCCAGCCCGGCTAAGCAGTGTGTCATCCCGACTAAAAGCACTAAAAGCTGACTGCAAAGCCAGCTCTGTGCTGGGCTACCAAGGTGTGTGGGTGTCTATTCGGCAGGTGTGTTTTGAAAAGCCTTTTTATATCTTTAGAAGGAGAGTCTGTGTGGGAAGTTGTCTTTGTGTTTCTAGGATATTTTGTAATTTATAGAAAAGTGTCATTTCTTGGAAACAGGAAAAATGTTTTCCTTTTATATGTGTTTATTCTATGGCACCAAGGTCTGCTGGCAAAATTCTCTTTTCCTCTGTTCACTCTGTCAGCTTAAGGCTGATTAATTCATTGTGAGGACATTCTGTACCGAGCTTCTCAGAGAAACGCTGGGAAGGGTTTTCTGGCTGGAATTTTACAAAGACAGAGAAATTTCTTTTAAAGGAAATGGGAACTGACTGCTCTTCAGAGCAGAAGTAAAAATCCACTGCCCTGATCCAGCAAGAGACCACGAAACCTCTTCTCTGAGCGCGGAAGTGGCTGGACGGCTGCCCCGCCATGCGGCAGCCCGGGGAACCTTCGCAGCAGGTGGAACCGGGAGGCCATGCTCAACATTGTCGGGACCCCTGGTGCTGGATGACATCTTTCTGGGTGCAATGCATCTGACGAAATTGAAAATAACAAAAACAAGGCAGAATAATACAGACATTTGAAAAGCAATGGATTCTTCTGTATAAACATGTAGTTAAATGTAAGACTGAAGCTCAGAAATATCTACTTTGAGGTTTCAAGGAGACAGGCGTCTCTTATTATAAAATTCTTAACCTCCTAATAGCCTTTCTGTTAATGGGCTAACATAAAGCATAAACCAATAATCAGATGCAAATTAGCAGTAACTATCTGCTAAGGTGAACAACTTCCCCCAGGGCTGCTTATGATGAAATTTCAATCCCTGCTGCTGCAGGATGAGCAGTTGTATGGCTAATGCTGTGTATCTGCTGGATTTCATCTCCTTCAAACGCGCGGCTCACATTGTTTAGATTTAGCTGCTGGTTCTACATAACAGATGTTGATGTATTTTTGAGCGGAGAAGATGAATTTTTGCTTTGGCAAAAGAGAAAATAGCTTTTGTATTTTATGTTACACCTGCTGAGTTTCACAATCAAATTTAAAAACCAGCCAGGAAAAGATACTATTGGATTTTTAAGCTGTGAATTCCGGTTTCCTTTAGCAGAATTTGGCTGAGAATCTTGAATTGGGTGTGGTTTTAAGAAAATCTGAGTTTATTTTTGCATGGTAGCTTCAGGGGAGATAGTTTTCTAGAATTGACAAAACAAGTCCAAGCTCTGAGGAAGTTTTCCTTTTTAGCCTTTCCTTGGGATGTAAGTGTGTGTGTGTGTGTGTGTGTGTGTGTAGTGTGTGCTCTACATTTACTAAAGCCATCTGTTAAAATTGAGACATCTTTCCACTATTAAGGCTCAAATTGTGTAATCAGTTAAAATTTTAATTTAAAAAAATCTTTATTGTTGAAAGTATTACACATGTCCCGCCCCCCCCACCCCCTTTTCGGCATTGACCCTCTCTAGCCTGCCCCCTTGAAGAAAAATGTAGCACAAATTCACATGGTTTGACATTTGAAATACAGTAGATAGTAAAAAGTCTACCTCTCAGTGCTATCCTCCACTTCTGTTCTTTTTCACAGATGCAACCAGTATGAGGATTATCTTGTTTCTTCTTGCAGGAATATCCTATGCCCATGTTGTCTTTTCCCTTTTATACAAATGGTAGTGTTCTTCACACACTGTTCTGCATTTTGGTTTCTTTCTCTTTATAATTGATCTTGGAGGTTTTTCACATCAAATCATAAGAGTTTTCTACTTTTTGGGGAGCAACACTATTCCATTAACATTGTATCAAAATTAATTAAGCTAGTCTTCAACAGGTGAAAATTTAAGATAGTTCCAATATTTTGCAGTTAAAAACATTGCAGCAAGATGAGCCTGGTACATATGCCATATCACACATATGCCAAAAAAAAATCTGTAGGATAAATTCCTAGACATGTAATTTCTGGTCAAAGGAAATGTACATTTGTAATTTTAATGGATAGTGCCAAATTATCATCCATATATCCTATACCAATTTATACCCCCTCCAGTGTTGGATGAAAGTGCCTCATTCCCCACACCCTGACCATGCATTAAGAGGCCCATGGGCCCTAACCAGTTTGGCTCAGCGGATAGAGCATTGGCCTGGGGACTGAAGGGCCCCAGGTTCGATTCCGGTCAAGGGCATGTACCTTGGTTGCGGGCACATCCCCAGTAGGAGGTGTGCAAGAGACAGCTGATCGATGTTTCTCTTTCATTGCTGTTTCTAGCTCTCTGTGCCTCTCCCTTTCTCTCTGTAAAAAAAATCAATAAAAATATATTTTAAAAAAACAGGCCCATGGAACTTAATTTAAAATCATGTTTCCCCCATTATTAGTAGAAGTAAGCATTTGAAAAGATATTTAATGCCTATTAGTAATTCATTTTATGTGACCAATCTGTTTATATTTTAAATTATTTCTATTGAACAACTCAAATCCCATGTTTTCTACCTTGACTCTAAACATCTCAAGTTGATATAAACATGAAGAGCATGATGGTTGACTGCTGACTTTTAAAAAATTATAAATTCCTAATTTTATTTGAAGATTTGAAGACAGAACTCAAGAGCAGGATCTTTAACTGGTATCAAGCAAATGCTTTAGGTTGTCTGGGATTGATATTGTGTATCTAAAACATTTTCTTTTAGGAGAATTCATGTCTGCTCTTACACTCCAGGATCTATTCATGTAGGTATTTGCCTGCGCCCGTATTAAATGTAGGTTGACTCTGTGGTCAGATGACTCATATACTGATCTTCCAATGAAGATCATAACACAAAGACTGGAGGGGTTGCACCAGCTATATTTTAACTTTTAAAATTGGTGCATTACTCTTGCTATTTTTTTTAGCTTTAATAATGCTTTTAAAATTTAATCATAAAAAAAAGGTACCAGCAGAGTAACAGTGAATAAGAGAAGTATACCCTTATTCCCAGCACTCAGAACTAATGCTTAACTGGTTGTCATATTTGCTTCCAGTCTCTTAAAATAATTATGTAATTGACTGAAGTCCCTTCTAACCCTGAGTTTTGTTTCTTTCCTCTTTATTGAGGGATAACCACTATCTATTTTTTTTAAAAAAATTAATACATATATGTATATATATCCATAGATGACATATAGTAATGTTTTGAGTCCTTTTTAAAAATATAAGCAGTGTATCATTTTGTATCTTGCATTTTTTTACTCAACATTATAGTTGTGTCTTTGAGATCTACCCATGTTGACATATGAATATATCTAATACATTTCCAGGTCATTCTTTTTGCGTGTGTGTGATATTTCATTATATGAGTATACTATACTTTGTTTATCTTTTCCCATATTGGTGGATATTTAGGTCGTTTTTAATGACATGCATAAAGATTAACTCATGGGATCCTTAGGTAGACCAGTGACACAGGTGAGACAGGACACGTGAGGAAATTCAAACACGGAGAGGTTAAGTGACTTGGCTAATGTTTGTTACATTCTCAGATAGAACCCAGGTTTCCTAATGCTTCTTGTAAGGTCTTGCCTTGACTTTATACAGCTTTTCATTCTTCAAAGCATGGAGCACCATTTAAAAATCATAAGTGAGTCCACTTACACAAGCTTGGGTTGAGAATACCCTGTACTTCCTTCCTGGAGACATATCCATGTCTCATAAACATATATCTGTTTTAAAATTTTCTGCTTTCAAATGAGTTTTAACACACTAATTAAGAAATTACTGTCTATAAAACAGATAGTTTAATAGAGAAATACCAAAAATCCCAACAAAATTTTCCTTGTGTGTATTTAAGCTCAGAGAAAATGTTTAAAATCTCTCACATAGTAAATTTCTCAAACTTAGTTCTTCTTATAGGGATGTGTTCTTGATATATGGCTGACATTTTCATCCAGGGCCAGGATTTAG
>NW_006296974.1:323157-348297 GCF_000327345.1 Myotis davidii | reverse complement strand
CTCTATCCACTGAGCCAAACCGGTTGGGGCGATTTTCTTTTTCAATGATGGAAGCATTTGATGAGAAAGCATAAGATTACATTTTTCTCAAGCATGAATTTTTATCCTACATACCAACTCGACCATGGTTAACCAGAGGATGAGAAGCTGAAAGTCCACAATGCTCAGCAATGAATACAACACTTTAAAAAGAAGAGCAATTTTTAAATATAGTGTTGTCCATAGATTTATAAAACACTTGAATGGAAAGGACCAAAGACCATACATGTATGACTTACTTACTTTTCTAGAAAAAGAGAGACGCAATGTTTTCTGGGCGTGTTCAAAATGAAGAAAAGACATCCTGGTAACTCCACAGGGTGAGGACTCTTGGAAGCTTGTTCCCGATGTCCACCGCACTTTGTCTCACGCACCTTTTCTCTTTGCTGATTTTGCTTTATACCTTTCATTGTAATAAAACTCATGTATGAGCACATCTGAAAAAAAAGAAAGGAGAACATTTTCTAAGTAAGTTGACTAAAATAAGAATTTTCTCTTTACATCTATGGAGAGATTTAATTCAAACATCACTGTGTGGCTGGTGCTGAGTGTGGTACTAACATCACGGCATATCTCACTGAGGATGATATATTGGCAAAAGCACAAAACTGTCATGGCGTCAGTCTTGGTGGAATTGCTTCTTCAGAAAGAAATTAGCCTGTATGGATAGCATTACCGTCAGAGGGCTTCCAATGGTGGTAGAACATTGTCAAAGCTTAAACCTTATTTCCTTGGGGAGCAGAACATTCCTGTCTCCCCAATATTGAATCAGGTGGCCCTCCTACCTGCTTCCAGAGAGTCCTGTGTATGTCCCCATCTTAAGCATTTATTACAACATTTCATAATGACCTGATTAGTCTGCCTCCCCCACCTCAGCTGCAGGAGCCATAGGCTTTAGAACAACAGGTCCTTCCTTTTCAACATGACATTGCATGTGACTAGTAGAGTTGTGGGTACACAGTAGGCAGTCATAAAGGTTCATTAAGAGACATAAAAGATGAATGAATGGATGAGTGCTCTAGTAGGAAGATTGTGTCATAGGAGGAAATTTGCACAAAGTTTAGCATACAGTTAAAAATGCTAAATGCCTATTACTGCTAAATGCATAAAATGTATTACAATTCTGTGAAGTTTGAAAGTAAAGATTTTCCTCCTCACCCCCTGCTAAATTAGAAGTGATTAGTTGAACTTTCTATTCTAGAATATAGCCATATTCCTGTATTATTTAAAAACATTATAATTCTTTTTAAAAAGAACATTATAATTCTTGACTTTTATGGCAAAAGGAATATCTAGAATTAAAGAAATGATAAAACAAAGTTCCTGTGGAATAACTACTTCTGTGTTTCTTAAATTCTTTTTATTGACAGGGTGGAAAACTGTATTATCACCCATTTAAATTTCATAACTAAAGGAAATAAACAGCCCGGCTGGTGTAGCTCAGTGGCTGAGCGTTGACTTATGAACCAGGAGGTCACAGTTCAATACCCTGTCACATTTTGATTCCTGGTCAGGGCACATGCCCAGGTTGCAGGCTCGATCCCCAGTGTGGGATGTGCAGGAGGCAGCCCATCAATAATTCTCTCTCATCATTGATGTTCTATCTCTCTATCCCTTTCCCTTACTCTCTGAAAATCAATAAAAATATATTTAAAAAAATAAAGGAAATAAGCATATAAAACTTTAATACCAATTACTATTATTAGATTATCAAATGTTAGAGCCTAAAATATCTAAATGTCCTGCTGGTAAATTTATCCTATTACTGTATTTTACTATTTATAATATAATTTTAGAAAGAACACTTAGGCATTAGCAACAAAGTAAAAATGAAATTAATATTTTAATCTAAAATAACTGTGGTTTGTAGTTGAAGATTCTATTTGATTATCTTGGTCTCTCATTGAAGCTCCTGAGTGCTTTCTCATCCCAGGGCCCACTGGAGCCTTTTAAGGAGTTTTCTCACTAGAGGGCAGCATTTGACTAAATGTCCAAACAGGTTTCCTGGCGAACTGGGAATATCCATGTAGATCACTTTAAAACTCAGTTAGCAGCCTTACATGAATTTCTAATTTGATTTGTTGGTTTGGACATAGTCTTGTTTGATAACCCTTTAGGAAGGAGTTTTAGGGGTTTATTCCACTAATAAATATGAATTGTTTTTAGATAGGTATTATAACAGGATTGTAGAAGTCACACTTACCCCAGGGCTTCTGTTGCCTAGCTTTGTAAATGCACATCAATTATTAAATTACTTATTATTGTAACCAAATAAAACATGAATGGAGTTACTTGTGTATCAGCCTTCTTTATTTTGTTTTAACCTCTCCAGTCACATCTATTTCCCAGTTGGTCTGCGCCCTGCAGAAGTCCTGTGGATGACAGCAAGAGCTGCTATGGGGGGAGCTCTCTTATGGAAGTGGGCTTCCTCTGACCTGGGCCTTGCGGATAACGGAGGCGGGAGTGGTGCTTGGGGAACAATGCTTTCCACACCCAGAGAGCATGCCCAGGGGTTGGTCCACTGGGTGAGGTCTAAGACCCCCAAAGTAGCCTCATCCTTAATTTTCAGGAGCGAGAGATTAAGCCATTGCTTGGTTCTCATCATTATTCTGTCATTGTTGGGACAAAACCTCTTTTTTTTATTCCAACCCGGAGCTGAATGTATAGTGGAGACATCAGGGATATATAGTTCTTAATGGAGATTAGATATGACAGCCAATTACCAAGCTACAACCAACCATTTGTTAATAGAATTGCTAGGTTTTTTTAAAAATAGTCTTTTTTAACATGGTGATTTATTGTTCAAAGGAACTGTTTGAACAGTCCCAACAGAAATTTACATGCATAGGCATACATGCATAGGCACAAGTACACACATGTGGCTATTGTGCCATTGAATGTTGAAATCTTGATATAAATTTATTTTAGGGGTGACATGTTTGTCAGTGATAATCATATTTGAGTTTTCATAACACTTGAAAAGCACACTTGCTCTTCCTGTTCTGATTTATGTTTGGATGAGTTATCAAAAAGTAGCTTTAAAAATATTGTTACATTGGGCTTCTGATAGGTATGTAAGCAGGACTAAACTTTTTAAATATTGTAACTGTTAGACAAGGTAACTTAGGAGTAATATTTTTCTCAGAAAGGCCAGAGGAAATATGAAAGCAGTAATGCTACTTCGTAAGACGACATACTAGCAAAACTTTTGAATTCTTTAGATTTTGTGCCTACATTCAAACAATGACTTGCTAGAACCCACCAGATTATTTTATTCATTTAAGAGGATCAATTTAGGAGATTTTGATCACATTCATTTCATTTTATGTGTTTAATGAGGTTTTATTAATATCATTTATTTCAGTGATGGCGAACCTATGGCACGCATGTCAGAGGTGACACGCGAACTCATTTTATGGTTGATTTTTCTTTGTTAAATGGCATTTAAATATATAAAATAAATATCAAAAATATAAATCTTTGTTTTACTATGGTTGCAAATATCAAAAAATTTCTATATGTGACATGGCACCAGAGTTAAGTTAGGGTTTTTCAAAATGCTGACACGCCGAGCTCAAAAGGTTCATCATCACTGATTTATTTGTTGCCAAAAAAGGAGAACTTAAACAGTTCTTCCAATTGCTCCAGGATAAACCCTGCTTTATTTATTATTCAGAATATATTTTATATTAATATTTACACATTTTTGAGAATTAGAATGCAATCTTCTAGTAGAGATCATCGTCTCCCTTTTTAAAAAGATCAAATAAATAATCTAACCAATTAGATTTAGTGTATAATAATTCTTATATTGTAAGCAACTAATTAAATGCTGAATTTCTGTTTAGATTTACATGGTTGTAATCAATGTTTTTGATACTCTCAGATACCGTGAATGATTGGTAAACCAAAGTGTTCCATAGCTTGTCCTTCTCACCATTTCCTCCTCAAGTGTTTGAAGTTTATTTTTGAACTTTCTACTGCTTTCTCTGTCCAGATAATATATGTCAGTGGACAAAGTGAGAGATATAGAAGTTGGAGGGCAGAAAGAGAAATGCAGTCACCCAAACTTTGTCCACTCATGGAACAAACGTATATTGAATGCCTGCTCTATGACAAGCACAGTGTCCTGGAGACACAGAGATAAAGAAAACACAGTCCCTGCCTTCAAAATATTCACAGTCAGTTATAGGCAACAAAAGAATCAGTTAATTACTGTGGCCCAGTGTGGCAAATGCTTTGATGGCAGATGCTCCCTGGGGAATATGGAATCATGGTGAATGGACATCTAAACTCCAAAGATCAGGGAAGACTTTCCTGGTTAAGTGATGCATGAAGGAACTGGTAAGCATTAGAAGAGGAGGGAGAGAATGAAGGTGGGGAAAAGGGAGTTGCATACAGAGGGATTGGCATGCATAAGGTTTGGGAACTATAAGCAGTCACTGTTTGAAGCTGAGGGGTTTTGTGGAATATTGGAGACCGGAGATTTAGGTAGGGGCTGCGTCGTGAAGGGCTTTGTTAAAGGCTCTGACATCATTTCTCTCTACAGCTGCCCTTGCTATCACCATGGGGAGTCGTGATTTGAGCTCCCAACCTATCACTGTTGGGAAAGACTGTTGGGACAACACCTTTCACAAAGAGATAGAAGAGAAAAGTTAGCAATGGAGGGGGAGAGAGAAGGACTGATACTTAAAAGTTGAAATCTGCCTGAATTCTAATCTCAGCTCTGTCATTTATTAGCAGTGTCACACTGGGAAAGTCATTTAGACTCTCCATGTCCCTGTATTCTTATCTGTAAATGGGGATAAAAATAATCCCTACTTCAACAGTTATTATGATGACCAAATAGTTTATGCTTATGAAGCTGTTAGACTTGTGATTTTACATCTATCTATCTATCTATCTATCTATCTATCTATCTATCTATCTATCATCTATCTATATCTATATATATAATTGATTTCAGAGAGGAAGGGAAAGGGAGAGATAGAAACATCAATAATGAGAGAGAATGATTGATTGACTGCCTCCTGCATGCCCCCTACTGGAAATCGAATCTGCAACCCGGACATGTGCCCTTGACCAGAATCAAACCTGGGACCAGGCCAATGCTCTAGCCACTGAGCCAAACCAGCTAGGGTGACCTGTGCCTTCTTAATTAACATATTAATAAACATGTTTATTTCTTATTTTTTTAAACCAAAAACATGTTTTTTGACAAATATAGTCTCCCCTCCCAGTGATTTACATACAATCATCAGTGAAACACAAGATAAATCTAGAAATGTTTGCCCAAGTAAATACTGCTGCGCGTACAAAGATATGGCGCTACAGAATGAAACGAACTAGTGGAGGCAGGCAACTTTCCCAGGAAAGTTCACAATTGCTCATCAGCTGATGTACAAAAGCCTGGATTTGGCATATGAAAGGTGATTTGGGTCCTGTTGTTCCAAAGTTCAGTTTGTTTGAAAAGTTGATATACTTTTCAACTTTTTTAAAAAAATGTATTTTATTGATTTTTTACAGAGAGGAGGAAGAGGGATAGAGAGTTAGAAACATCGATGAGAGAGAAACTCCGATCAGCTGCCTCCTGCACACTCCCTACTGGGGTACATGCCCTTGACCAGAATCAATCCTGCGACCTTTGAGTCCACAGGCCGACGCTCTATCCACTGAGCCAAACCGGTTAGGGCTACTTTTCAACTTTTAATAAACATGTTTATAAATGGGATATTGAATGCTTTATATATGAGCCTGGCATTTCCAGAGATGCCACTTCATTTTGATCTGTACTCTAGCTTTGTGAGTCACTATTTTAACATATTTTCACATATTATTTAACAAAGAAACAGGTTAAAAAAGAGCTGGCACTGCACATGAATTACCTCATTTAATTCTCCCTGCACTTCAAAGAGTTACTAGTATCACCGTTTTAAGCAGGCTACAGGTCAGTTTATTTAAGTAATTTTTCCAAGGCCAAACAGATAAGGTAAGTTACTGAAACTCTCAAAGCTTGAGTGTCCTCAGCAGTAAAAAAACCCCAAAACAAGCAAACAAACAAAAAACCAATGACCCATTCATAAGGCTGACATGACATTAAACGAAAAAAAGTATGTATGGTACCCAACACAGTGCCTGGCACACAGTAGACTTGGTAAATAGAGGAAATCTGCCGACTGACTGCCTGCCACATACCCTCAAGTTTGGCTGTGTGTGTGTGTTCACGCACTGTGCACATGCATGCGTGTTTAGATGAGATGGTGGACAATAAAGCTTGAGAGAGGCTCCTGGCATTTAAAACAAAACGTATTGATATCCTCCAATAATCAAAGGCACCTGTGGAATAGGTAAGGCCTGCTTTCAGCCACCCTGATTCTAACGAATTACTTCTGTCAACTGTCCTAGGCTTGCTCCAAATCTCCTCAAGATTTTGACCTTGTCCCCCTTTTATTTTGGCTTGACCTAAGAGGAGAGTTACCAGAGTTAGCATATAAAAACACAGAACACCCGCTGAACTGGAATGCCAGAGAAACAACAAGGCATGTGTAAGTATGTCCCATGCTATACAAATATAAGAGGCAACCATTTGTAAGAGGCACATTTCCCAGATGTGGAGCCTCGTTGCAGGCCAGAACCCAGCCCTGGGGTCAGCTTAATAAACTGCGCCCACATATCTCAGGGAAGGCTTCCCTCAAATGGTGCTCTATCCTGTGTTCTGTGTCTGGTCACACAGAAGAAGCCCAGCCAGGCAGGCTTTTCCTCCTCTAAACTCATAATCCCACATCTGATGACCAATTAGAAAAAGGGATGCAGCACGAAACCAGCTTTGATGATAACTAGGCCGACAACGGTCGGTAGATAGGCTGCCTTGGGAGCAGCACGCCCTGTGTTCTTTGTTTGGCTTTGGTAGCTACCAGGGCGTCTTGTTGCAAATAAGGCGCTATTGACTGCATTCACTGGGCCTATTTTTGAAACCTCTCTTTGGTTGCTCTCCACACCCTGCCCCCGTCTGAACATGTCACACCACCATCGATGTGGGCCTGCTGCCAGCAGAGCAGATGGCCGTGAGCCCTGGCATGCCAGGAAACCATTAGGTTCATCAGTGTGAGCAACAGGGGGTCCGTTTCTATCTGCAAACGTGGAACTAACAGCCCTTGCAGGGCAAGGGGCAGATGCCCTCTTGATTCGGGTGGGCTGACCTTTCCGTCCCGGGCATGGTTTCCGCAGAGCTGCAAGTTTAGAGCTCAGCACGGAGGAACCACCTCAGGAGAGTCAGAGGAGGAAAGGAAGGGTCTTTGGAAATGGACCAGAAAACCACATTTCTTCTTGGCTAGAGGGCGTAGAGGGCCAGGGCTGTGTGGGTGACAGATACTGGATGCCCCAGGAGCCTGCTTTCCACTTCTGCTGAGTAAGCCCCCGTGGAGGACCAGCAGGCCCACCACAGGACGGCCATGTTCGTTTCCTACACTGGAGATCAGCTTTCACCTTAAACCTGAGTTCTTTGGCATTACCCGGTTCAACCGGCACAGGCAGGTAAAATGGAAGCAGCTTGCCTTAAGTAAGCAGTGAGGATTGAAAAAGATAGGAGAGAAAGGATGCACATTTATTAAAAAGATATATAGGTGTGCACTTGTTTTCTTTTAATCCTTTTTTTTCTGCTTAAAAATCCTTGATTGTTAGAAACACTTCAAAATCACAGCCATGTACAAGCAAATGGATGGCTCTTTTAACCCATGGGCCTAAGAGATAGCCACTATTAATAATGTGTTGTATTTTGGCTCAGATATTCAATTTTTTCTTGAATCGCAGGTGTCCCCTTTGAAGTCATAATTTTCTTTTGATCTAGATTTCTTCCTCTTCATTGAAATGTTCCCATCAAGGAAGAAGTCAATAAAAATATCTATGTTTGGTGAGAACGAAACTGTCATGCATAAATCTTTTATTTACTTCTAAGCTAGTGAAATTGTTGGGCTCTCCTATTTCCAGGTTTAATGGTCACTCTATCAATTTGGTGTCAAATAATTTCTTGTTTGGGAATATTGATGTGATTTATGTGTCAAATTTTTTTTCTTAAAACTTTTTTTCAATTAAGTTTACTGTCAGTATTACCCTATATTACTTTCAGATGTATAGCGTAGTGTTAGATAATCATATACTTTACAAAGTGTTCCCCCAACATTTCCAGTACCTACCTAGCACCATACATGGCTATTATTATGATATTTTTGACTATACTAGAGGCCTGGTGCACAAAAATTTGTGCACTCGGGGGGTCCCTCAGCCTGGCCTATGCCCTCTTGCAGTGTGGGACCCCTCAGAGAATGTCCACCCCAGTCGGGACCCTCACCCCATGGAGGTTTGGCCAGCCTGGGTGAGGGGCTGATGGCTGTTTTCAGGCTGGCCACACCCCCTTCAGGGTGGGAGGTCCCCACTGGGGTGCCTGGCCAGACTGGGTGAGGGGCTGAGGACCGTTTTCAGGCTGGCCAAGCATCCTAGTGACATAGGCTCCCAGCCTCTCCTTCTTTTCTTTTTTTTATTCTGGGATTTACTTACCTTCTATAACTGAAACGTTGTTGCCGTTAGTGGAGGCCTGCGGAAAGCTTGGCTTCCTCCATCACCAGGGGCAACCCACTCCTGCTTGCTCCAGCTCCGTGGCCATGGCTGGCTGAAAGCAGGTATCTGGGATTTGTTTACCTTCTATAATTGAAAATTTGTTGCTTTCAGTGGAGCTCAAAGCTGGCTCCTGCTCACTCCAGCTCCATGGCCACAGCTGGCTGAAAGCAGGTATCTGGGGTTTATTTACCTTCTATAATTGAAATTTTGTTGCTTGAAGCTTGGCTTCCTCCATCACTGGAGCAAGCAAGCCTCCTGCTCGCTGTGGCTGCTGGCCGCCATCTTGGTTGGGTTAATTTGCATATAGTCACTCTGATTGGCTGGTGGGCGTGGATTAAGGTGTAGCAAAAGTATGGTCAATTTGCATGTTTGTCTTTTATTAGTGTAGGATTTCCTATGCTGTACTTTACACCCCCTGACTATTTTGTAACTACTAATCTGTACATCTCAGTCCCTTCACTTTTTCACCCAGTCCCCCAGCCCCTCCCTTGGCAGCCATCAGTCTGTTCTCCATATCTATCAGTCGGTTCCTCTTCCTATGCTGGTCTCTTAACCATTGATGCTGCCCAGCTTTCCTCCTGCTGGCCCATCACTCTAGTACTGACCTCTTTTCTGACTTTTCACCTTTTTAATTCAAATGTGTGCTGGACACAAGTATTTGGATGTCTCACATGCACCCCAAACTCGAGTATCATCATCTGAGCCTCAATCCATGCATGTTGAATGCAGCATCATCCATCAGAGGATTCATGTCAGAAACCTGGTTTTCCTTACTCTCTTTCTCTTCAGAGGCCACATCCAGTCAGTCACTAAGACCAAGAGATTTTATTATCTAACATTTCTCAAATCTTTACTTTCAGAGACATCCATGCTACCTAAATTCAATTCCTGAAAACAGGCCAGTTACACCCTGCCAAAATCCAGTATCAGTAGGAACATTTTGCTACAGCCACTGAAACAATATCCTACAAGCGCCCAGCACGCTGAGACCTGGCTTAACCCAGGTGTAGACCCTGAGATCCTGGAGGAATACATTGACTTTCCCCTCCAGGAAATATATCCAAATATCACTTCTTGAGCTGAGATTTTTGATAGGGTGTACTCTCTGAAAAGTACCTGCAGCAAACCACACAACTCGTTAAGTCTATCTAACAGACAATTAAGTGCAGATTGAGCAAGGAAGGTTGCCCTGAGAGAAAGGCTCTGTCTCTGCTTTAAGATGAACCGAGAGAGTGTCTGTGGATCGGGCCAGGTTTCAATTCAGGAAATAGTTTTTAATCTGTTCAAATGTCAAAACAAATGTGTGGTCAAGGGCTCAGAGTTTTCCACCCTCTAATAAGGCAGCTTGGGAACATATTGGAATAGATTTAACCAGATGCCTGACTTTGCCTTACACAACAACCCTCAGACAGCCATAGCACGCTCAGCTCTAACAGTCCTGTGTCCTGGTATTTCATAACCCAAGACAAACTATCGCGTAAAGTATGCCAAGGTAAACGACTAATGCTACTTGCTGCTTGAAGTTAATATTTATGAATCACATAAGAGCTGGACAAGTGCTTCTAAAAAAACAATAGGGTTGGAATAGATATTTTGTAGTTACCCACCTGGCAATAACTACCAAACAGTACTAACTGTCTTTTAAAGAAACATCTAAGTACAAAAAGCATTTGGCCTTCTTTATCCAAATGTATGCTGGACAGTCTCTAAATAGCAGCAGGAGTGGCAATGGAGTGACCGGGTAAGTCTTTGTTCATTGCATTTAAGTGCACTGTTTTGTTTTTCCCATCTGGAAGACAGGTATTAGGAAAGAACACTGATATTTCCAAAGGTTATCAAAGAAGTGGGAAGTGTGCTGATAATATGTTATGAAAACAGATTTTTGAAGAAAGCCACTGCTCAGAGCCATTTGGTGTCATTATTCCCCCGAGAGTTCTACATTTGGTTCTGAGTAGAGTTTGGGTTTAAAAATGACAAGACCTGGAATGGTAGTCCTTGGATGGGATAAGGCAGGAACCACTGTGCTTGAGGAAAATAAAGCGTAATGTGTTTGGGCCATCGTGAGCTGAAAATCCTGTCAGTCAGAGAATTTACTAGCTTTCCCTCTGTATCTTTTTTTATAGCTTCTGGATTTCTAGGATTTAACAATAGCTTTATGGGTGTGAGTGACAGGTTCACATCTGGAAACACTTGTTGTCCTGGTCATCTGACACCCTAGGATTAAAAAAAGGGAAGACGGTGTTCTTTTTGAGGAAACTGAGTCAGTATTCAGCATCCAAATCATTGCTGTGCATTTATAAAGTAGGAAGCCACCAGCCTTTGGTACTGAACTGTGACTGGATTGAGGGCAAGTATTAACTATTTATTTTTGTGTTCCTTCATGCTCCTCATCAACTAGACACGGAGTGGATACTCTGTATAATGTTCAGGAATGGCTGGTAGATATCAGGACATGTAGTTGGAAGGTAAAACAGTGAATTGGCTTTGGAATCAGCACGAGTGTGTAAATCTTGAATGAGCAGAAAGACTCCATCACCTGGATGAGAAAAGCAATTGATCTAAAAACCAACTTCTCATTTACAATTGAAAAGCTAACAGAGAAGTAATCAATTTACTGGTACTTTAGATTGGCACTGTAGCCAAATTCTACCAAGGTTCTGTTGTGAGGTCAAGCAGGACAATGTATCTTGGGTGAGTCAGAGTCCCTCAAATAGCCAGGCTGGTCTGTGTTTCCATACTCACAACTTTAAAGAGGTGGGGGAAAGATTATGAACTGTCCAAAACCAAAGCAATCATTTTACAATATTCAGTCTCGTTATATCAGCTTCTTTAATGTAGAAATACAATTTTCAATGACTTTTTTTCCCCCAACTGGACAACCTTCCTTATTTATTTAACCCCAATGTAAGCTAAAGGTTGGTCCACAAAGAGTTTCTTCATGTATTTGACAGAAAAGTCAGAGACTAACTACAGCTAACTCAAAAGGGAAATTTGGAGGAAACTTCCAAAACATCTCAAAGTAACAGAGATGTGAGCGACTGCTTCCCTTTTGCTCATGGGGCAATAAAGTGACATTGCAGAGGAACTGAGTTTTGCCAACCCCATCATAATTAAGCAGACTAATCAATCCCATACATTCCATTACATCTTTCCTTTTGTTCCTTCAGATCAGAACTACCTTTTCTTAAGCCTGGGTATTTCAGGTGGCAAAATGAGAAATGAATTTTTGGAAGCAAAGTGTTTATTTGGTTTATCACTTGTTTCTGTCCTTGAACTTTCTTGCCAAAGCCGAGTCTATAAATACACACCAACTACTAAGTGGATTTCTGGCTTGGATGAATGTAGAAAATGAATCTTTTATATCATTGCATCATAAAAGCTTTCCTATTGGCCTGGTCAATCATTGCAGCTATTGCCCACTAGCCTTTTATTAAAAGTACTAGTGGCTGGTGCATGAAATTTGTGCACAATAAAAGAGAAATAATTAGAGGAAATATTTTAATATTGCTATTTTCCCTTTCTCTATAATAGAAGTGTCAGAGATGAAAGAAAATTAGTAAAATGAATATGAAAATCTCCCTCCTGTCAGAGTCTGGGGTGCGCTGCCAGGACCCAGAGTCAAGTTCCCGCCCACCCATGTGTGCCTCAAAATTGTGCGAGACCCAGACCCAGCTGGCCCCACCTCCATCAAGCCCCACAGGGCGGGGGGCACAGCCTCAGGTCCCCCATCAAGCCCTGCCAGGCGGGGGGCATGGTCTCAGGTCCCCAGGCCTGGTGCTGGGGTGTGGGGTGCGGCCTCAGGTATCCTGGCCCTGGCATGAGGGTGTGAGGGTGTGACAACCATTTGCATAGTAGCTCTTTATTATATAGGATAATATCTAAGAGAATACTTGTAAAAAATTTTTTTCTTTAATATTTGCTTTGTAGACCAAAGAATTGTTGCCAATAGTCAGTGGCCCATCTGTAACAGGACTTAATAAGAGTGTTTTTAAAGCTTTATTGAAAGCCTGGTTATATAACATGACATACTAAGATTGCCTGTCCACTGTTTTTGAGCAGAGTCAAAGCAGCAAATTTTTGTAGGATGAAGAAAGCATCTTGATTTCAGGAGACTCAGTATAAGAGGTAATTATAATGATGTTTTCTGGAGTTGCTTGTGGGTGATGTTTTAAAAACTTAGACATGTTTTATTTACAGAACTAGTGTGTGCAAATTTTTTCCTAAAAAATGACCAGCTATTTCCTTCTATACAATGAGGGGGAGCAAAACTGTAGTGGGTTTTAGCTTTATTCAGAAAAAATTGGTTAGAGGCAAGGAAGAAGCCCCCAGCGAAGTTTATTAAATCCTAGACTGAGTGATGGTGTGTGTGTGTGTGTGTGTGTGTGTGTGTGCGCATGCATTGGTGAATCACATTTCAAGAAAGAATCCTTGAAAATTGCCAAATTTCTGCCCTGGCTGGGTAGTTCAGTTGATTGGAGCATCGTCCCATACACCAAAAAGGTTGTGGGTTTGATTCCTGGTCAGAGAACAAACCTAGGTTGGGGATTTGATCGCTGATCAGGGCATTGGGAGGAAACAGATAGATGTTTCTCTCTGTCCCTTCCTTTCTCTCTAAAATCAATAAAAATATATCCTCAGGTGAGGATCAGAAAACAATTGCCAAATTTTCTTCTTTGGGATGGTATAAGTTAGATCTTGATTATGGGCAGGGATGAAAATAGATGGCTGTGCAGACCACCTGTATCTTCCCAAGGCTATGTCTGTCTGTTTCATTCCAGAAATCACAGACCTTTGGAGGACCCCCTGTGCCTGGTCCATATGTCAAAAGTGGAGGGAGAGCCTGCAGGTCACCTCTGCTTTACTCTGGACCTCTCCTCCTCTGGATGTCTACTCCTCTCCTCTCAGACAGCCCGCCACGGCAGCTCTTCCCATCGCTGAGATCCCAGGGGACAGAGAGGTTCCTGTTGCAGTGTGTTGCTGCTTAAAGATTTTCCAGGATTTAAGTGTAATCCCCAAGGTGTTGTTAAACACACAGCAGTAAGTGCAGCACTGGAGGGAGGCAGTGGGATTTCAGTTTCCTCTGAGATGATCACTTTTATTAAAGGAGCTCTCTTACCCAAGGAAGGAAAGAAGAGAGACAGTAAAGAACCAACTGAGGTTAAATAAGAGTTACTATGCAGCCAGCTTGCCAAGAATAGTTACAGAAATACTGGGAAATAACTGAGCACAAGAAGAGCAGGTCAAATAATTAAAAGTTCAGGTGTATGATGCCGCATTGAATATGGTCTTTGGGGGAGCATTTCCTGAAGAACTCTCAGGTTGAATTCTATACATGATATGCATTTCAAGAACATAGAAAAGCTAACATACACATTAAAATGTTCAAATTTCACTAGTAAGTTTCCAGATGGCCAGAGTGGATGCAGTGAGTCTATTTGGTCCAAATGATTTTGGTGCTGGGATGAGAAAATAAGTCTAAAGCCAGGCCAAAAATAGTTATGTTTCTCTGATATTGAAGAATGAGGAATATCAATAGAAGTGATATGATCTCTCAACAAACCCTGGAAAGGACTAATAGACACGTTTCTCGAAACTGAAATGAAGTAAATTTCAGTCAAATGAGAAGCCAATAACAATAAGCATTCAGTTCATAATCCCAAACAGTGACAATAGAAATGACTTTTGAAAGGGCTAAAGATGAATTCATGGGTAGAAGATTCATGAAAACTAATTAAAGAAAATATAGATTTTTTTGTGGACATTGATGTTAGGGAGGATGGCCTTCACCTCTTGGAATTAGGCCTTTAGTGTCGCAGTGGTGGTCTTTTAATTTTTCTTTAAATCACGAACGGTTTTCTTCTCACTTTATCTAGCTGATGAGCTCCCATTCATGCTTCACAACCCATCTCAGGCTGCCTTTAGGAAACTATCTGACTCTCCCCAGTTCCTGCCTAGTTGTCCAGTTCTTTCTTTTTCTCAGCTATCTTCTCATGCACAAGCCTGTATGAGGGCATGCATGCTTGTATCTGTCTACTCCTCTCCTCTCTCCCTCCCGTGATTGGGGCCTCATCTGCCCTTGGCTTTGAGCATATTCCAAAAGAGAAGCTCAATGTTTACAACCTTTTTAAGCTAAAGAGCTAAAATTCTATTTTAAGATTAAATTTTGTAGCCATTTTGGAGTCAATTTAGCACTTATCTTTTCTGTTGAATGCCCATTACCTAGACAATCAATTTGTCCTTATTCTGATTAGAAAATAATAAAACCTCCATGACTTACTTATTTAGAATTTCTGTAGATGATTTTTAATGCTCCCTCAAATTGTCCTCCCTCTCCCGAATATCCTTGGAAATTATCTTAAAAAAATGCAGGCTGAGATGTGACAGCTCTTTCTATCAAACTTTACTAGTAAAGTCAAACTCTTGAGTATGACACTCATGATCACTCCAACATGGTTTTCATGCACCTTCAAATCCCATCTGCCACCACATCCTCTGGTGTCACTGTTCCAGGTGTGACGTGGCACCTAGACTCTCTTCTCTTGCCTTTCCTTTTCCTTGATCATCTGCCTCCACCTTTCCTATAATTGAATGCAAATATCACCTCAATTTCCCCCCATACCATTCCACACCCAGGTGATTGTGTCCCTATTCATGTCTTTTTCTCCACTAGATTAAGCTCACTGAGCCTTTGAAATCCCTAGCACAGTACCTGGCACCGAGTTAACAGACAAAACATTTTTTGTTATCTCCTACACCTGACATAGTGTTCAAAATGGGGGATCAAGAGTTCCAAATACTGAGAAGAAGAGGTTAAAATATTAGGTCGAAAACAGACTGAACAGCTTCCTATTTCATCTTTCCTCAAGAGTGAAGGTGAAACAGATGGGAATGTCTGTATTTAAAGGATGTTTCCATACATTATTCTGTGTAAAAGACACCTAGGAGCCCACTATGTCATGAGAACTCAGGCCATTCAGCCTTTGTTTTCCTTAATTTCTCAGTTATCTTGTCACAGCTGGGCACAAAATAATGCTAATTGGATGAGGCTTATCTAAGGACTCCTTGTTAAGAAACTATAAAAGTATGTGGAAGGTATAGAGACTGCAGAAGCCTTAGCAAAGAGAGGTAAAAAGTATTCTATTTTTGTCAGAAGACAGCTGAACCAGTCTTTGAGCACCTGATAAGAAAATATAGGGTAGCAGTTCTCAACCTGTGGGTTGTGACCCCTTTGGGGGTCGAACGACCCTTTCACAGGGGTCACCTAAAACCATCGGAAAACGCATATATAATTACATATTGTTTTTGTGATTAATCACTATGCTTTAATTATGTTCAATTTGTAACAATGAAAATACATCCTGCATACCAGATATTTACATTACTATTCATAACAGTAGCAAAATTACAGTTATGAAGTAGCAACAAAAATAATTTTATGGTTGGAGGTCACCACAACATGAAGAACTGTATTAAAGGGTCACGGCATTAGGAAGGTTGAGAACCACTGATATAGGGCATTATTTGCCTTACAAGATTTCACTGCAGCTTAAATCTGCCTCCCACTATCCATATTCAAGTAACTCGTCCAGTAAGTAGGTATTGAGTGTGCCTATGTGCCAGGCATTCTGCCAGAAGCCCCAGGGCCCTTGCAGTCTAGTAGAGGAGGCAGCCCAGGGATGTTACTACTGCAGTAGAGTGTGTTCAGTGATATGAGAGAGGTGGAGAGCAAAAGAGGGTGTGCACACCTCCGGTGAGTGGGTCTGACAAGGCTTCAGAAGCACATTTGAGTTGTATCTTGAAGGATGAGTAGGTGTTCATCAAGTCCTCTTGGATATTATCCTTGATGAAGCACATGCCTATGCAAAGGCATAGTTGAATGTAAACTCATGGTGACGTAGAGCAGGTTTTGTGAGTGTTTGTATCAGCGACCTCATTTTCCAGAGCATAAACTTCCAATCTCTTTGATTGGAGTATAAATGTCGCTCTAAGTGCAGCTTACTTCTATGTCTTTGGAAACTTTGCACACCATTCAGAGGGCTCTCTCACTCCTAATCAAGGCTAGAATTTCCTTAGACATTCTCACTCTTACTAATCAGCATTCTTGCAAGTGGAAGTGGAACTTGGGGCTGCCCAAGAGAGGGGCTGGTTTGCTCTTTGAGGATCCTCTCTAGTGCTCCCTGAGTGAATGTAGTCATTGGACAGTGCCACGCAGGCTGTGTCCCAGGAAATTCTATTGATTGCTTTAGTTCTGTAGGTGCTCTGGAACTGTAGCAGACATCCTGGAGAACTTCCGATTGGTGGCTGGGAACTTTGAACCTGCTCCCAATTGTTGTTTTGGCAAACTGCAGGCCGTTTGGATAGGGTGAGTTGGCATAGAGAATTAGGAGTGGTCTAAACAGAGCTAGGAAAGAGATACAAGGGAGAAAGGGGGCTGCACTCTAAAAGGCTAGTATAGTAACTCATTGCTGGGTCTCATTTTCTCCTTTCTCCCCAGGCATCCCTTTCTTTGTGGTAGCCAATCATTACCACAGTGAGTCAATTATGAAAAGCCAAACGAGTCTTTTCTCTTCTTCCTTTCATATTTGTATATCCCTGTAGCACATTGTTTCATTTGATTATATGCACCTAGTGATAGTAATCTATCATCTGAGAGTAATTTTAATTCATGGTCAAAGCACCCAGTACATTTGCTGATGAATTGTTCCTGATGTTCTGGGTGAGCACGCTTTGTGTTAGGCTGGGTTTGTGCTCATCGTTGAGCTATGAATTCTATACCCAGCACATCCTGCAAATCTGGCTTACTCTGTAAGAGGCATGGAGAGCCATGTCCTCAGACTAGCAGGGCTAGAAATGGCAGGGCCGCTGAATTGTTCTTGCAGGTTGGGAACTTCGAAACTCTAGGGGGAGCCATTGGCACATATGATGTAAATGGCACCCACTAGGATGGATTCAATTGCAATCTTTTTCTCCTGAGTCTTGTAGTTCTTGGGCTATCTTTTGAATCACATCTCCCCTTATGTTTATTTTTCCCCATCTTTCTTTATCCATTCCCGAGGCCAGTTGGGATTTTGCAGATTTGTATTTGGCTGTCTGCATGGTATAGTATTGTATTCCTCAGGATAGGGTAGGTTGCACTGCAGTAACCAATAGTTTCAGAATCTCAGGGGCTTAAATAACAAAGGTGTATTTCTTAGTCACTCTTATTGTCCATTATAGGTGGACTGTGGGCTCTGCTCCAAGTCATCCTCAGATCTAGGCTGAGAGAGACATCCATTATTCCTCAGAGGAAAAGGGGACCGGGTAAACCACATAGAAATTTTTTAAGTTTGCGTTTACATTTAACTGGTCAAGGAAGTTTACATGGCTACGCTCACTTGGAACAAGGGCAAAGAAACATAACCTTATCACATACCCCAAAGGATGAGCCCAGAACATCTGGGAACAGTCCCTACAACAGCCACAGGTACAGTGAAAAGGAATGGTGGGGCCATGGACTTGGAGCTCAATAAGACAGAGGTTCAAATCCTAGTTCTGCTTCTTATGAGCTGTTTAATAATTTGCAAGCCAATTAAATTAGCTTTCTGAGCCCCAGGTTCCTCCCAATATAATAGAGATAATAATAGTATTTTCCTGTGAGTGATGGTGATACAGTGCCAGTTATGTAGTAGGATACCCAACAAATCTCTTTTCTCTTGTACCCCCCCCCCCCCCCCACCCCCCCCCTCACATACGCTCTCGACATGAGGTCCCCTGTGGCGCCAGTACTCTGTATTAGTCTGTTGAATAAGGGAAGGCACTGCTCCCCTCTCTCCCATCTCCCAGCCAGCAAATAAGAAAGCCTTGGTGACATTTGCCAAAGTTCATGAAAATAGCTATTAGGAAGGCAAACTGTGCTTAGAAAATTATTAAATGGACGTTAAGCTCGTTAGGAATTAAAAACAGCAACAGAAATATTCACCTTTGACAGAAAGGAAAAAAATTCTCGAGAGCCACCTAGCCTCGCCCTAAAACGCAGAGCTGCCGACCCTCTGTACATGCCCGGAGGACACCCTGTGCCTGGCTGCAGAGGTTCGGGACAACACGGCAGATGCCGGTGACTTCAGGACACCCCTCCTGCTTGGCAGGCATCCCCATTTTATTTATGATATCAAAGCTGCAACGCTGTGTTCTCTTCCGCGGATGACATAAAAGAGATTCAGAAGTCATCCAAATCATCTTGTAATTAATGTTACCACGCACGCCCAGGACATTAAAATGTTAACAGTGTTAGAATCGTGTGCTTTGGAATACGAGTGAGGGCTTTATTAGAGAGAAATGCTCAGCAGATGTCATCCGCCCTAATTGAGGACATCAGGGTGCCTGCTGCTTGTTCTTATCGGTGGTGCAGAGGTTTTTTTTTTTTTTAATTTATTCATTTTCTTTACTGCTAGAATCTGCTCTCATTATTAGACTATCTTGTCACTCATTTGCATTTCAAGTACTGGGACTGGGCGGAGGGGGGGCGGGGGAGCCGCTCTCTGCCTTAGAAGAACACTTCAAGGGTTACTCTATCAAATAGCAGCACAGTAGCACAGTGAATCTGACATCTGGGTTATCTTATTCCCAGATGCTCTGTGGTGTCATTAGCAGGATTAATCTTAGCTTTAATTTCATAATGATTCTTATTCTAATATATGTGAATGAACACAAAGTCTCTTGACTCATTATCACCAATTTACCCAAGATATGTAATCAGGCGCTTACATTCACCAACATTTATTTTTGCTAATACATCTAAAATTGTAGATTAAGCAAATACAGTTAGTTCCAGCTGAGTGAATGCCTAACCGAGGTAGCACCGTAGTATTTATGTTTTAATTAGACTACATTAATGGTGTTATTTTTAAATATGTACTGACCAAAAATGGGTTCACGGGGAATAGTAAAGCCGCGGTTGGAGCAGCGTCCAGCTGTAAAATCAGTCACCGCGGCATTACATTAGAAGCCATTACCCACTTCTTTTGCAAATTATTGAAATTCCCTCTGCTAATTATGTTTTTAACCTTTATAAATAAGATGGAGATACCTAGCCTCAATTCCAAACAACTCTGCTCCCCTAAGGAAACAAAAAGGCAAGTCCTTAGTGGTGAGTATAATTATAACAAGCCGTAGATTTCATTCCCATTCAAGGTTACCACGTCACCTCTAATATTGTCAGTTTCAGTTTTTGACACAGAGTAGGCAACAAGCCATTTCCCCTCTCATTTGACACTAAATTTAAGTAATATGTTTAGTGGGAGTGGGCTGGGGGCGGAGGAGAGGAAGAGATGAGAATGCACTAGAAATCCCAAACCCCTCCTCACGTACTTCGACACTGGAAGGACTTTTTTTCATTTACCAGATGTTGTCACCCAGCCGCATGTAGTGCTTTATTGTTGATGGATAAAACGTTCAAACATTTAAAGAAATGAAAGCCAGCTTTGCATTTTCAATTAATTAATTAAAAGCACTGTAAATGCCAGCTTGTTAATTGCTTTGCACCTGCAAGCCAACACAGGTTTTTGTGCACTCTTTCTTTGAATATTAATTTTTTTTCTCGCATGTCTTTATAATGCTTGGGAAGTCTCTCCAGCAAACATATTAGTAAAGAGTAAATATTGAATCTTAGACAAAACTCATGGCTTCATCGTTCACTGTACCCAGAATAGGATTTAAAGGAGGATTTAGATTTCCAAGGCTTCTAATTAAGTAGTGATAATCAAGCTTTCTGCTGAGGGTCACTTCCTGGGAGTAATTTGAGTTATTAAAATGCATGTTTTTGTTTGTTCTGCTTTGTGAGCTAAAACTGATCCCTTTTAATATAGCAGCAAATATGCAAATTGGTGTTTCATTATATTGTGCAATTTATGGCAATCTTCTCTAATTTACTGAAAGGTCAGGAGCCTGACCTTGTCATTCAAATTTTTTTTCTGGTAAAGCTAAACTAATTATGTGGAGTATTTTTTTTATTAAACTTTGAAAGTGTGCAGCATAGTAAAGAATGTGACAAATTTAACTTTCATTTAGCTCCCGTGTTCATCAAGGTGGCCTTCAGTTTAGTGTGGATCCTAGTAACGAAGGTGTTTTAGGAATCAGTTGGTTTTAAATACTGTATGGAAAAAAGCAAGAACTTGAAAGACTCACCAGGCCTTTATATTATTTTTGTTCTTTTTTTTTAAATTTTGTTTTATTGCTTAAAGTATTACAAAGAGTATTACATATGTCTCCTTTTTATTTTTGTTCTTTATTGATGCTAAATAAATCTTCTTAACTTTTTCCATTTCTTTACAGAGTTTCGTTTGACCAGGAGAATTTCCATCTCAAATATTTTAAAACCATTGGTAGCACAAGCTGGTTCTAATGAACTATTTACTTTTAAAGTTTAGGCAGTGATTCTCACACATTTGTTTGCATAGGAATCACCTGGATTTCTTGCAAAACAATTTGATGCTAGGGTCCCTTCTCCTCAAAATTCTGATTCAATAGATCTGAGCTTGGCTTCCAGTAATTTGCATTTTACTCAGGTGGTCTGTTCTCTGTACTTTGAAAAGAATCTGTGGCCATTTGACTCTCCTCCATCCACAATACCTTCATTGGCTTAGTAACTCATTCATTATATATATGAATAAAGGAATAAATCAACATCTATTATGTGCCGTGTATAACTACTGCCCATAAAGGGCTAACTAGAAAAACACATGTATAAATGGTTATAGGGCAGCATCAAAGGTACTATACAGATACTACAAACAAAGTTATGATAAAGTACTTTGAGAACATAAAAGAAATGAAATCTGTATTATAAAAAGCCAGTGGCCCTAACGCCGTAACGCCATAATGATCAAACAACTGGCCACCAGGAGGTGCATCAATGGGTCTCGCGGTGTGGCAGGTCTGGGGTCCTGCGGTGGTGTGGCAGAGACTGGGGTCCTGTGGTGCGGGGGGTCTGGGTCTCGCTGGATTTCGTGTGCTGGGTCTCTAGTTAACTATAATTGGGGAACATTTAGCAGAGGAGATTATATTTAGACTAGACTTGGAAGACTGAGAGTTTTTTCCAAGCAGAGAAGGTAGGAGAAAGATATTGCTGGCCAGGGAGGAGCTTGAACAATGGTTCCCATAGATGGGATCATGCATGGTGTGTTCAGGGGAGAGTGAACTGGCTAATGCAACCACAGAACATGCTGTGTCATGGATTGGTAGTGTGAGTAAGACTCCAAAGTGTCTGGGGTCAGATTTTGCAAGACTTGGAATATCTCAATGCTAAACAGTTGGGGTTTTATTTGATGGGCAGTGGGACACCAACTGAAATTTTACAGTGAAGGACTGACTTGATTAAGTCCATGTCTGGCAACAGTTTGGACAACAAAGATTAAAGGCAGGAAGATGTGTTAGGAGGCTACTCATAGTGATTCATATGCACATGAAGACCTGAGAAGCACTGGTAAGGGAACACAAAGATCTGCCACTAGAACAGTCGACTTTGCATGACTTCATACAAAACTGTTCTGTGAGAGTTTAGGGAAAGCTCCGTATGATAACTATTGGAGATTCAAAACTACAATTCGCATTAGCTTATTAAAGACTCTGAGAAGTTCTATATTAATGAAACCTGTCTGATTTTGCTTAAACTAGGGGTGGGCAACCCCTGGCACGTGTGTCAAACTTGGCACGCCAGTAACTTTTGCTGGCACGCGAAACCCTATCTTATAATCTTCCATTTACAATTTTTTTCTTAATATCGACTTTTTAATTTTTCAGACAAATTCAGTGTAGGTGCATCTTAGATAAATAAATAATTTTACATAACAAGTTATCTTAAAGACCATAGACATGGATTGACGAGAGAGGTGAAGAGCAATTTCTATGCCTATGCCTTAACTCTCCCTGCCTTCCTAGATCCGACCAGTGTTTTGGTTTCATCCACTTTCATTGAACATTTATACATTAAAAATAAAATGTATTTTTTATCATCATATACTGTGTTTTTGTCACTCAAATGAATTTTACTATTTCTTCAAGGTTCTTCACATAGGTACACCTAAAGAGATATCAAGTAGGCATAACATGTTCTCAAAAAATTAGGGTTGGCATGCAAAAGAATTTTGAGTCAGAGATTTTGCTGGTCTTGGTACACACTCACAAAAAGGTTGCCCACCCCTGGCTTAAACCAACATTTCCACAATGTATTTTTATCATGTGGTAATGAGTTAATTATGTCCCTCAAAAAGATATGGTCAAGTTCTAATTCCTAGTACATGTGAAGTGACATTATTTGGAAATACGGTTTTGCAGATGTAATCAACTTAAGATGAGGTCATGCCTCATTAAGGTAGGCACTAAAACCAATGAATGATGTCTTTTTGAGGGAAACCAGAGGTGGGATTTAGAGAAAGACATACACAGAGGAGAAGGCCATGTGATGACAGAGGCACAGATTGGAATGATACAGCTATAAGCCCGGACACTAAGGATTGCTGGGAACCACTAGAAGTTAGAAAGAGGCAGGAAGAATGGTCTTGCCAATAGTTTGATTTGGGACTTCTAGCCTCCAGAACTATGAAGGAATAAATTTGTTGTTTTAAGGCAACCAGTTTATGGCAATTTGTTACTACAATCCTAGGAAACTAATATGTACATGGGAATCTTTAAAATAAACAACTAGATTAAGAAAAATTTAATTTAATTAGCTGTAAGTGGAGGTGTCAAACTGGCTTGGAAATTGGGTATACCGGTAAATCTCAAGGATCAGGATAGATGAGAAACATTTGGAAGAAAAGCACGTAGTGGGTAGTTTAAGCCTGAGTAATAAATGTGATTGATCAGGGATAGAATTAAAACAAACAAACCGGGGGGAATATCTATACTTGAAAGAAAACTGAAGGAGAGCAAAAGAATGAGAATTTAGGAGATATAATAAAAGTCTCATTATCTCCCCTCCAAAAAAAGGGGCAGAAAATGCATAATTAAAAACATAGTCAGGGATACAATGTTTAGGAAATCACTCAAAAGAAAATGAAAAATAATGAAGTGATAGAAATGATTAAAGAAAAGATGATGGATATGGAAGACAGATACATCTAGCATACACCCAATTGATGTATATAAAAAATAGACTAGAACCAATGAAACTGTAAAACCTTTATGAATAGACTGGTGGAAGCTTTCCTGAAATAAAGACATGACTCTTCAGATAGCAAGAGCACTGTCCCAGGACAGGTCTATGATGAGCAAACCACACTATGGCACAGTCCACTGACTGACAAAGACAGAATCCCGGGCTCATCCAGGCAGCAAAAGTAGGGCAGAGAGGGAAAACTCCCACCTGCAAGTGTAAGGCCAGGAGTGAAGACAAGGTCAATTGACCTAATTAGCAAGTCTGATAATTGAAGATTCCTTATTGGCTGATGGAGCCTGGATTTTTATAACTCCTTCATGGCCAGTAAAATATGAGATTAAACAAAACCAGAGAAAGGAGAAGGAACTGATTGTATCCTTAACTTAAAAGAAAATAATTAAAAACAACAACAACCTGCTATTCTTTTAACAAAAGGGTTTCTTTAGGGGACAGAACTGACTATAGGTTTTGATACTATTGTTATATTTTCCTCTCCTAGGGATTCAGTAAAAGAGTGCCACTTTTGCCGAAACCGGTTTGGCTCAGTGGATAGAGCCGGGACTGAGGGGTCCCGGGTTCGATTCCGGTCAAGGGCATGTACCTGGGTTGCGGGCACGTCCCCAGTGGGGGATGTGCAGGAGGCAGCTGATCAATGTTTCTCTCTCATCGATGTTTCTAACTCTATATCTCTCTCCCTTCCTCTCTGTGGAAAATCAATAAAATATATTAAAAAAAAAGAGTGCCACTTTTCCAAGACATTGAAAAATTATTAGTGAAAGTGCTTGGCATTACTTCTTGATATCATTATAGATATAAAAATTTACAGAACTGGGAAGATAGTAATCCATAAACACAATAATGTTTTTCAGCTTCTGATAAACATTAAATTCATTCAGAATCAATATTTTGATTATTGATTCTGTCAATCTTTGGGAAATAGCTGATTTATTTTACGGATTATAGGGTTTAATAAGAAAACAAATTTTTTAAAAATATATTTTATTGAGTTTTTACAGAGAGAGATAGAGAGTTAGAAACATCGATGAGAGAGAAACATCAATCAGCTGCCTCCTGCACATCTCCTACTGGGGATGTGCCCGCAACCCAAGTACATGCCCTTGACCAGAATCGAACCTGGGACCTTTCAGTCCACAGGCCGAAGCTCTATCCACTGAGCCAAGTTAGGGCTCATGCTATGTGCATTCCTACCCAGCATCTGATGTTTATTCCTTCTCCTCCAAGGAGCTACAGTTGGTATTGTCAGGCACTAATTTTCACCAATCTGGTATTTCATTGCTATTTTAATTTTAATTTCCTGATAATTAATGAGGTCAAGCACATTTTTCATATTTTCA
>NW_006296974.1:306340-322991 GCF_000327345.1 Myotis davidii | reverse complement strand
AGAAACTTGCCTTTAATTTGGGTTTTCTTTAAAGACCCTGGTAATAGTGGACAGTGTGTGTGTGTGTGTGTGTGTGTGTGTAAATTCAGCTCAATCTACCCGGTAATGCAACTCATGCCCCAGGTTTGGTACCCAAGGCCCAATCCCCAGAAAAAAAATGTAATTTTACGTAGTCATGTGGTTGATTTTTTAATTTTCTTAAGCATCATTAAACTACAGTTAGTCTTGTTTCCTTGCTTTCCACATATTAGCTGGGGCTGGGAAATCTAGTGTTAGGGATTGAGAGGTTTCAGGCTTCCTTTGAACTGTGTTGGCTAACTCCTGTGTGTGTGTGTGTGTGTGTGTGTGTGTGTGTGTGCATATGTGCATGCGTGCACATGTGTTTTAGCTTCCTAACCATAAAAAAGAGTCAAGAAAGCCCTCTACACAGGAAGTTCTACTAGAAAGAAAAGGAAATAACCCCCCCCCCCCCCAGGGCAGCATATGCGCAAGGACCTCACTGCGCCCAGGTCTCCCACCTGAACAGGAGAAACCGGGGGCAATTTTCATCATCTCAGTGACTTGCACCACCACTCGGCCCACCAGAAATTTGAAATCATCCTCGATTACTCTCTTGCCCTCGTCCTCCACATCTAACTTATGAGCAAGCCCTTTTGATTCCATGTCACAATGGATATATGCGAAGTCTTCTCCTCACCATCTCACTTCCACTCTGCTGTGCTAGAGTCATCTATTCCCCGTCTCTCTGCTCCGTCATCAGTCACGCTGGATTCTTTGCTTTTCACTTCCTATTCTTTGTCTAACAGTAGACGTAGCCTTTACAGCACTGGCCCTTATCCAAGAAGCAGGTGGTGAAAAAATTCAGGTGTAGAGAATATCAACTGTCAGAAAGCACATGGTTCAAATGCTAAAATGAAACGAGTTATACTTCTGATTCCAAAATCTAGAGCAGGAGGTCGGTGAAGGTGCCCATATCCTGTTGTCTGTTTACTTCTTTGGATGAGAATGTTTCTCCCTCCACTTTGGCAAGAATCTCACCGAACAAGCCAATCGACAGATTGGGTTCTATGTAGAATCCCATTCATTAGTCTATTCATTTGTTCATTCGTTCCTTTATGCCGACCCCGACAATAGCATCAGGTGCTGTGATAAGCACTGGGGATACGGAATGCACAGATGGGTCCCTGTAGTTTGGAGGCTTACAGTCTAGTCTAGAATTATTTAGTTACAAGTGAGGTGAGATCCAGAGACGAAGCAGCTTGTATATAACCAGGGAATGTGATGGGGTTAGGGGTGGGGTCTATAACCAATTTAGTCTGAGGTCAGTCCTACCTGTGAAAGCAGCCTTCTGGCTGAGACCGGAGTGAGGTCGTGAGGCTGGGGGCAGGGAGGAAGAGGGAGAGAGGGAAGAGTCTATGAGGAGCCCCTTAAGAGATTCAGGACTTGAAAATACCAGTGTGGCTGGAAAACAACGAATGAGGGGTAGAGTGGTAGAGTGGTAGAACGAAGCTGGAGGGGTAGGCAGGAACCAGATTCCTCAGGGCATCTTAGGCAATATGGAAGAATTCAGACTAGGTCCTAAGCCATAGGAGCCATGCATAGTTTTAGGGAGTGAAGTGACATGATCAGATTTCTTTCTCTCTTCCTTCCTTCCATTTCCACTTTTCCAGTAAAAAATCAATAAAATATCTTTTTTAAAAATCTTATGTTCTGAAAAGTGAAGCCAAAGTCCTGATCAGTATGGCTCAGTTGGTTGAGCCTCATCCAGTGCACTGAAAGTTTGCCAGTTTGATTCCTGGTCTAGGCACATATCAGGTTTTCAGGTTTAATGTCTTGTCAGGGAGCGTTTAGGAGGCAATTGATAGGTGTTTCTTTCTCACATTGATGTCTCTCTCTCTCTCTCTCTCTCTCTCTCTCTCTCTCCAAAATAACTCAGTTTCTGTTCCATTTTCAGATAAATTCAGGCTATAATACCTTCAAATATGCATATTCTCAAGGTGTTCACCTAACATAGTCTTCTATTGCCAGGAAGCAGTCTGCATTCCTTTAAAGGTTAAACATTGAGGCAGGTCAGCCTTAGTTAAATAAGACAAATTGGGAAGTACTAATACCAAATTGATAATAACCTAATTTAACATTCCGTGGCCATCAGCCTGACCTTGAGCAATAACTCTCATGTGCACAGAAGACAAAGCTTCCTGTTGGGCGGGAAGGGACAGTGTGTGCACACCAGGCTTCAGCCAGGGATCTGCACGGAGTGACCATCTCCTACTGTTGCAGTGGCTGGGAGTGTGGAGGCAGCATGAATTATTCATCCAAGGAAGGCAAATTAGAGTCAGAAACAGGTGTTCTGTCTTCCCTTGTGAGGACCCTGCCAATTAGGATAAAGAAAGAACTCTCACTCCATCAAGCCACAGTCTCACTCTGTTATACTGGGCTTACCCCAGGTTCCCGAACTGGGTTTGGAAACGGATTAGTGGATGATGAGCGTGTTTTGGAGGCGATACAGTCTTCAAGAGGAAGGGAGAGTTAACTTACCAGTGGTTTTCAAAGTAAAATGTAAGGTTCCAAGGGGATTGTTTTAGTAGTGTTTGCCTTGGAAAGCCTGTTAAGCAACATAAATTCACTTTGGAGAAGCAGCTGTTGCTTTCAAGATATAAAAGCTACTCTTCAGACATATTTTCAGATGAGAACATACCTTGTTGGGGTCTCATTGTTTTAGAGGATGATTAAAATGACAGAATTGCAAGGAACTTAAGGTTTGGTTGGTCTAATTTGCCAAAGTTATTCCAAAGGCCCCTCTGCTCTGGGAATGTGAATAGACTAGTTCCTGTTCTTGAGAAGTTTAAGTAAAACTAGTTGTGGTGAAAGGAAACAACTTTGTCACATCTGCTCTGAAGCAATTCAGGGATGTGCGGGCTTGGTAAAAAACTGGGAGGATATAGTGATGGGTCAGACGTCACTATATAGACTAAACAAGGCTATGATGTTTTTCTTTTTTTGCTTTGCATTCTCATTTGTTCTCAGGATGCATCTCAAGTATAGGAACAACTAAAACTAAATGACTTTCTTCTAATTATTGAAGATAAGTAATCAATCAATAAACATTTATTCAACACTTGCTATGTCCACAGCATGCTAAGAGCTGGGGTGAATTCAGAAATTGTAAGACTTTGACCCCAGGAGAGATAATAATAAGGATAAGTGGTAATCTCATACCAGGTAGGCCATATCCCTAAGGAGTGGGTACTGCAGGGAGAATAAGGCTTTGCTTGTCAGGGAAATTGCCCCGAGGAGCTAAAATTGGAGCTGGACCTTGAAGAGTAAATCATATTCAGTAACTAGGAGGAGAGATGCCAATACAAGTGGGCAGAATAAAGTGTAATGCATCACTGGGTGGCATGGCCAAAAGTGTCATTCACCTTCCTAATGAGAAGATTTAGATGGTCCATGTGTTAGTTGGCTCAGGCTGCCACAGCAGAACAACACAGTCTGGGGCACTTTATGTTCTCACAGTTGTGAAGGCTAAAAGTCCAAGAGTAAGGCGTCAGCAGGGTTGGTTTCTGATGAAGCCTCTCTTCTTGACTTGCAGATGGCTGCCTTCTCGCTGTGTTCACACGTGGCCTTTTTATGTGTGTGTACACCTGGTGTCTCTTCCTCTTCTTATAAAAACACTAGTCCTATTGAATTGGGTCCCACCTTTATTGTTTCATTTAATGTTAATCACCTCCTTAAAGGCCCTATTTCCAAACAGTTACATTGGGGTTGGGGCTCCAGCACATGAATTTTGGGGGCATAATTCAGTCACTTTCATATCTGGAGTGACCTAAAATGTGTGTGTGTGTGTGTGTATGTTTGTGTGTGTGTGTGTGTGTGTGTGTGTGTGTGTGTGTGCTCATCCCTATTTTCTGAAGATTCTTTGATGTACAGGCAAATTCAAGGGAGAACATAATTCAGCTCTAGAGACTTGAGGAACCAGAGAACAGTGTTTTCTTAAACCAAAATGTATATGGAAAGCACAGGTCTTAGGTCTAAGGCAATCATCTCAGTGACCCATTCACCAGTCCCCTCAATTCCTCTCCCTCTTCTTTTGCCACATGTACTCTTTCAACCACAAGCTTCAGTGAATCCTATCACTCCCTTCATCTGCTTCTTGTCATGGGCAGTGACGAGGTAAACCAGACAGAACAAGAATGACAGACTTAGCTCCTAACCCCACCTGTGCCTAAGACCATCCTTTCATTTGCCCTACTCAGTTCCTTTTGCATTCTGCATCGTTAGGATCCCCGACAGAAAACAAATGGCACATATCTAGGACTAGCAACAGAGGGAAAACCCATACTACTCAGTCCGAATTGGAAGAGGACTCCACTAAGACTGTGCTGTAAGGGAAGGCCTCCTAACAGGAGCTGTGGCCCTCAGAAGAGGAACTCTGCCACAGGCACTCATGGCTAAGTAGAAAGACCTGGGAAAATAAACATCCCAAGATCTCCTCCCCTTGCTTGAAACCAACCAAAATCCACAGAATTAGGAAACTGGCTTCACATCTCAGGACACAGAGCAGGCTGGAGAGTGGATCTAGAAGGCAAAAGGAGAACACGCAGTACGCATTCCTAGCGGAAACTGTTCCAAACATGTACCATTCTTCTCAAACTGTTTGCCTCTTCCTTATCTAGCTTCCTTCTAGAACATGATCCTATTCCACTTTCTTAATGAAAATAAGAGGCATTTCTCTTATTCTCCCTTCCCTACTCCCCACTTTTAGATTATAATTGCTGTCGTTTACCTCCTTCCCTAACATTGTGGGCAAAAGGTAACATTTACCCTTCCCAAGACAAAAACTCTATGTCCATAAAACACCACATACCACTCTGAAGTCAACTACATACATTACCTTTATTTTTTTTCTGTGTCTTAAATTTCTCTCAACTATTTGGCTCTTTGCTTTTAAGTTTATAAAGATATTCAAAATTCCCCCAAATCTGCCATATTTGCTTCCTCCTTTTTGTTGCTTGTCTTCTGAAATAAAGTCTGTCCTTATTGGCTCTAATTCCTCAGTTGCATCACCTGTAACCTGGATTCCGGATCTCTTTCTTCCCCTCATCCCATTGAAAACACTTGTTACAGTCCCCAGTGACTTCCTTGATGCCAAATTCAATTTCCTATTTTCAATGATCATCCTGCTCCTCCTCTTAGCATTTAACTCAAAGGATGGGTGAGAATTAACCAGGTGAAGAGGGGGATGCAGGAAGGAGAGACTTGAGTGCTTCAAGTATCTTATTAAGGTTTTGTATTTCCAGAAACTATTTCACAGTAGACAGACATGAAATAAATATTTGTATTTGTTGAAGGGTAAGGTGAACAAATAGAAAATCTCCAGTGTTTTGATGTTGAATAAGCATATTTTATATAGATACATTGAAAGAAGCAATAACAGTACACTCTAGCAAAACAGCAACAACAAAAATCAATGAATAAAATTTAAGGAATTCTAATACAACTAGAGGCCCGTGCATGACATTTGTGCACTGGGGGGTTGTCCCTCAGCCCAGCGTGCATCCTCTCCAATCTGTGAGCCCTTGGGGAATGTCCAACTGCCAGTTTAGGCCATCTTGTGACAACATGGGGGCAGCTATCTTGTGACATGACCCCGTGGGGCTGGTGCATCACAGGACGGCCCCAAGTCCTGGAGTGCCCCCCTGATGACCTGCCTCTGGGACACGTGGAGCGGCCACTGGGACCCCCATGGGACTGCAGGAAGCATAGTGGAAGCTACGCTGAGTGGCCACTGGCCCTGCCCCCACAGCCTGACCCCCACTGTGCACGCTGCCATCTTGTGACATAACACGTGAGAGTCAATTTGCATATTACCTCTTTATTATATAGGATAGGATGTTGTTGGTATTACTGGAGAAGAAGGTAAGAGGGTACAATAAAGAAGAATGCAGACAATTTATGATGTTCAGGTTGAGAAAAAGGATCAATCAGTAAAAATATTAACACAAATTAACATAGAAAAATGTAAACCTATTGCCTATCCTAGGGGGATCAACAGTAATACTACAGTTTAAGTTATTTAACAATATATGACATACTATAGATCAGTGTGACCTTAAACATGTGCACAAAATTAGTATAGCTAACATTGCCTACAGTAATAGTGGGAGTAGAAAAGGATAATTAAATTACCTCTGAAGTAACAGTGTCCTTCTGTGTAAAAATAGATACACTAAAGTGACTTTACTCTGCAAAAGAACTCCCCCCTTCCAATATTTATTTACACCATATTTCCTTTAAATAGTTAATTCTAAATAAAAATGCTGATAAACTTTAAATATGACTCTCTTTTACCTTTGTATATTCTTGGTAGAGAAGACTGATCATTATCATTCTTCAGTGTCATTTGGGCTGGGGAACCTCACTGAAGGATAATGTGCAATGATTTATCAGAATGAGGAGTGAGAGTCTAAGTGATAATTGAAAGTACTCATCTCCAAATTCAGAAAGTCTCTAATTAAGAGAGTTTCCAGCCCATATAATAGCCTCAGCTGAGTCCCAGATAATATGTAAGCCATTAATTCAGATAATAAGATATTTTTATGCTGAGCTTTAATATTGAATTCTCTTTTCTTATCGCCGGACTATAATTAAAAATATCTTTCCAATAGTACTCACCACATCTAAACTTTGCTTCTATGAACTTTCTGATGTATTTTGGGGAATGTAGTTTCCTCCCTGGATCAATGAAGAAATCTAACTTGTGTTGTGATCTTTCCAGATTCCTCTAGCGGCCTCATGGAGCAGAGTGCGGAAGGTGATCTCTGGGAAGGTGATCATCCTGTTGTAGCTTGTGAGGTGATTGCTCAGCCTAATCATGCTATTTCCAGGCCCATGCTCTTTGACAGAGCATTACATGGATTAATTCTTCTGCAACATAGTTTCCGCTCTAAGTCAAGAAATTTAACACAATGCACCTACAGGAGAACTAGGGTGACTTACTTCTAAATATAATTCTCCACAGAAGCAGGACCAATGTCTGAAGAATGTCAGGGCCTTCCTAAAGGTTTTTAAGGTAAAAAGTTCATAAATTTTTGCCGGAAACTCAAGGGGTGGCATGTTCAATTGATTACAGATTAAGGAATTGTCTAGAAGAGAACAGCTATTCTGCACTCTGAAAGAAAGTTCCCTCCAAGCTGACAAAGTTGTTGAGATGTCGGTCTGATATATGTGAGCCATCCCCTAGGAAACAGAAAACTTAAATTAAAAAAGTAATTAGAAGTTATTGATTCAGAGATGATAGATTAAACTTTGAATCAAAGAATATGAAGTTTTGAATCAAAGATATGATATATACCTGTTTGATGAACTAGTCCCATACTTTTTCCATATCTTCTTTTTCATATGAAATATTTGTACAGTACCAAAAAGTATAAAGGGTAATATAGCACCTATCTCACTATCTGCATTTAAATTGACCTTGGGTCTTCTTAACTAGAACTCATCCTCTTTTTCTATTATATGAAAGAGTTGCATAATATACAGACAATAGTTTCTTAAGAGCTGGGGGAATGTTAGCTGTAAAACCAGTGGACCTGGTATCTTATTGTGGGAAGAAGTTATGGAATTTAACTACTGGGTCAGTCTCTTTAATCTCAACAGTTTACTAATTTCTAACTTTTTGAGTCAGTCTTAGGAATTTAAATCTTTTCAGAAAACTACATTTCATCTCTGCTTTAAGACTTACTGGCATAAAGTTGATGACAGCATTGTCTTATATATTTTAGCATCTCTACTATATCTGTTATTATATATTTTTATTTCTATCATGATTGGAAACTCCTTTTTCATTTTTTAATTTTTGCACTTCTCATAAGCAGTTTGTAATTTTGTCTTCCCAGAGAATCAGCTTTTGATTTTTTGAACACTTCCACTGTTTCTCAGTTTTCTCTTTTATTAATTCTTTACTCTTGCCTCTGTTACTCAACATTATGATTAAAAGTTGGACTCTGGAATCAGAATGTCTGGATTTATATCCCAGCTCTGCTTGTGTCTCATTGTGTGACTGTGAGCAAGTTACCTAATCTCTGTGCTGCAGGTTTCTCTATATAAAATCCTATCTAATAGATAAACATGGTAATTGACTGTACCTTCCCTATGCCTCCCATTGGCTAATCAGCATGATATGCAAATTAACCACCAACAAAGACGACGGCTAATTTGCATACTGCAGGTAGGGTGGGACAGTGCGAACTGCCAGCTCGCCGCCATCTAGAGCAGGCCAGCTGCCCTGGGACCCCAGCAGCGGATCCTGGGCGGCAAGTCAGGCCCGCCCCAGAAGCCGCCTGATATGGCAGTAACTCTATCAGTAAGCACTCTGAAAGTCATGGCATAAATGCACCAATTAAAAGACAGATGATGAGGGTGAATCAAAAACAAACCCCACTTTAAATATAAAGACACATATAGATTAAAAGTAAATGAATTAAGCTGCAGCCTGTTTTGCTCAGTGGGTAGAGCATTAGCCCGTGGACTGAAGGGTCCCAGGTTTGATTCCAGTCAAGGGCATGTACCTCAGTTGCTGGCTACATCCCCAGTCCCTATCAGAGCATGTGCAGGAGGCAACCAATCAATGTGTCTCTCCCTTTCCCTTCACTCTCTTTAAAATTCAATGGAAAAATATCCTTGGGTGAAGATTAACAAAAACAAAGTAAGTGGATTAAGTAACATTAAAGAGATTATAAGAAAAATATATTCCAAATTCCGTTAGTTGTATAATGGTTATGTTTAAATTATTAACGCCTAAGAAATTGGGTTACAGACAACAGTATGGTGATGGCCAGAGAGAGTGGGGGGGCAAGAGCTGGGTAGAGGGAGCAAAAGGGGGGAAATAGGGACATCCTATATAATAATAATCAAAGGCTAATATGCACATTGACTGAACGGCAGAATGACCAATTGCTATGATGTGCACTGGCCACCAGGCAGCAGACGCTCAATGCAGGAGCTGCCCCCTGGTGGTCAGTGCACTTCCATATGGGGAGTGCCACTCACGCAGAAGCTGGCTTATGGCTGGCCAGTGCAGTGGTGGTGGCAGGAGCCTCTCCCACCTCTGTGGCAGCACTAAGAATGTCCAACTAATGGTTTAGACCCAATTTCTTGGGGGCCTAAGCCTTTAGTCAGACACCCCTGAGGGCTCCCTGGCTGCCAAAAGGATGTCTGACTGCAAGCTTAGGCCTGATCCCCCGAGGAGTGGGCCTAAGTCGACAGGTGGACATCCCCCAGGGGGTCCTGGACTGTGAATGGGCACAGGCCAGGCTGAGGGGACACCCCCCTACCCCTGCGTGCACAAATTTTTGTGCACCAGTCCTCTAGTGAGATTATAATACCTACCTCATAGGTTTGTAAAGATTATTAGTTCAATTTTTCATAAGTGCTCCATGTATGCTTGAAAAAACATGTAGCCTCTTTTGTTGTTTATAAGATTTTCTGTGTCTATTGGGAAAAGCTTATTAAGTGTTCAATTCTTCTATAGGTTTACTTTTTTCTTTTTTGCTTGATGTGCATTTTTTAAAATGAGGCATATTAACATATCCCATATAATAATGAATTTGTAAATTTCCCTTTGTAATAGAGTACATTTTTCTTTATGTTTTGAGTTTAGTACATACAAACTCATAATTGTATATGTCCCTGGCAGTGTTTCCCTTTTTATCATTAAATAAGAACTATTTTTTCTAGACCTTAGGCTTTCCATTACTTAGGGGAACCATATCACCTGTCCATCAAATAACTAGGTTTGGTGCTTGAAGCACCTGGACCCATAAATTCCACAAATAGGCTAGGCCTGGGCATAAGTTTCGATATGGAAACCTGTCTGTCATCAGCCCTGACTGACAGGTGCTGACCATCACCACCTGGTCCTTACTTTGAACCTACCCCACAGCCTTATAGCTAAGACCCACCCACCTGCTCCAGAAGACCTCTATCATCACCCTGTATCTCCAATGGCCTTTATAGAGATTTTCTATTGTTACATTTTTGCCTTGATTCTATTTTGTATATCCTATATAATAAAAGGCTAATATGCAAATTGACTGAATGGCAGACAACCCGTCCCTATGATGTGCACTGACTACCAGGGGGCAGATGCTCAATGCAGGAGCTGCACCCTGGTGGTCAGTGCACCCACAGTAGGGGATGGCTGGTTGGCTGACTCAGATGAGCATGCTCCCACAGGAGACCTATCCCCGCAGGCCATGCCCCCACCAGTGCACAAATCTCATGCACCGGGCCTCTATTTATTTAATATTAAATTAAAATGCAGCAGTGGTGGTGGGAACCTCTCCTGCCTCCAAGGCAATGCTAAGGATGTCCAACTGACAGCTTAGGCCCTATGGGGAGTGGGCCTAAGCCATCAGTCGGACATCCCTGAGGGCTCCTGGATTGTGAGAGGGTGCAGGCTAGGCTGAGGGACCCCCCGAGTGCACACATTTCATGCTCCAGACCTCTAGTTATTAATATTGCCACAACAGGTATATTTCAGTTAATATTTGCTAAGTATAGTTTTGCCATTTTTTATATTTCAACTTTTTTATGTAGTTACTAGAGGCCCTGGTGCATGAAATTCGTGCTGGGGGGATGTCTCTCAGCCGGGCCTGTGCCCTCTCACAATTTGGGACCCCTCAGGTAGGGTCCCTAGGACTGGCTGGGCAATCAGGGCCTATAAGGGCTTTCCTTCCCCTGGCTGCTGGCAGCTGGCCCCACCCTCGCTGCTGCCACTGCTAGCCATCTGTGCAGCGCTGTCCGCCCCCCCTCCCCACCAGTCGCCTCCCTCTGCCGGTGACAGGCATGGGGTACTATTGCTTGTCTGGCCTGGGCCTCCCTCTGTGGGGTGATTGATCATGGGGCCCCCAGATCGATTGCCCTGCAGAGGGAGGCCCCACCCACCCACTGTAGCGCCACCAGCCAGGTAGCCTGGGCCTCCCTCTTTGGGGTGATCATGGAGCCCCCTCGGCCCCCATCTATCACTCTGCTGGCCAGAGGCCTGGGCCTCCCTCTGCAGGGTGGTCGTGGGGCAATGGTGGAGCCCCGTGACCAATTGCATCGCACCCACCTTGGCTGGCCTGGCACCAGTGCGTGTCATAGAGTGGTCATCTGGAAGGTCGTCCAGACAGTCATTCTACTGTTCATTCATTCGGTCAATTTGCATATTATGCTTTTATTATTATAGGTGTTTCACATGTGTCTCTTGTAAACACTGTATAATAAATGGAATTTGTTTTGTTTTTTAACATTACAAATATCTTAGAATTTCCCATTTTTTATAGATTATAGTGCATGTAATCCATTACTTTCTTTATGATTACTGACATCTTTAGACACATTTCTACTATCTTAATTTAAAAATATTATTACACTTTGTTGCATTCCTTTTTTATCTTCTTTTCATTGGACATATCATTTTAACTTGTTCCATCTTTTCCTCTGTACAGTTTGTGATTATCCATCCCATTTTTATTTTCATAGGCTATTTTAAAAATGTTCAATGTCAAAAAAACCTTTATCATTTTCCTAAACAGTATATAGATTTTAAGATGCTTATAATCTGAACTTTTCCTTCATATTTTCATGTTATTTTAATTACAACTTTAGGTTCACCTTGAATTTAATTGCACCAATTTTAGTTATCATTATTTTTAATAATAGTCAATTCTAATTTAAGTTTACTAATAGTGTATCGGTTTCCTTATTTAATGCTGTTTCTTATGCATTGTGATGTGTGTCTTCAAAAGGGGATATGACTAGTCAACTATCCTTTTGTTTATCTGCTCTCATTCTTTTTTTTTTATTATTGCTTAAAGTATTACAAAGGGTATTACATATGTGACCTTTTTTTCCCCCGCCCTTGACAATTTCCTGGCCTCTCCTACCCCCCAGTGTCTTATGTCCATTGGTTATGCTTATATGCATGCATACAAGTCCTTCAGTTGATCTCTTACTCCCCTCCCTCCTGCCCCCCAACCCTCCCCGGCCTTCCCGCTGCAGTTTGACAATCTGTTTGAGGCAGCTCTGCCTCTGTATCTATTATTGTTCAAAAGTTTATAAAGGTCTCTATTATCCATGAATGTGCTCTCATTCTTAAAGATCAATTTAGCGAGATATAGAAAACCTTGTTGGGGACCTTAAGCATTTTGAAGCCTTCTGAGGAACTAATTTTCGTTCCTTGTTATATGTACCACCTTCCCCTCTTTGGTATCATTTAGGATTGTCTCCTTAACCGTGATTTCAACAGTTGCACTGAAATTATATTTAGGATTGGATTTAATTTGTCTGGCTTAGGACTTGGTGGGTCCCTGTTGTCCGAGGACTGGTAGCTTATTAGGGGACTTACCGGTTATGGGGAAGAGACCACACTCACATGCATTTTAGATTTATCGTATAATTAGCCGAAGATATGAAAATTGAGTAGAATCAGATGACCCCAGGGGGCGGCAACCAAAACACAACTTGTGTCCCCATAGATATGGCCCTCGTGGCACTTGCTTGATTCCATGCTCACCTAGCAATCTTCTGATCATTGGTATAAACCTATAGGGAGACAAGATGCTCACCAGGCTGGTATAAACACCAGATTGCCATGAGAGCTTGAAGCAGGGACCCTCAGCCCACTGGAGTGCCAGGCTTCAATCCTCTAATGGAGAGATCTGTCAGGTGCTGGGAGGAAAGGCTGGGGCAGCCCAGGGACACTCAGGAGCTTGGGGCTACCACTATTTAGTACCTCATGCAGAAGTACTCTTGGTATTTTAGGACCATTCTACTGGCGCACATACACGAAAACTCAGCTTACTCTACACTACCTTGCGAAGTCAGATTTTCGATGTTCAGGTGTAGGACCCGGAGTTTTGCAATAGCATGGTGACCATAATTGTCAGACTGCCTGCATCTCTAAATGTTAAAAAGAAAGAAAGGAATGAATTAGGGAATTTTTCCCCCTCATCCACATGCACATACCCTGGTTTCCCAGTGCCCAGGACACGATCATAGTGAATATTCTGTGCAAGTGGGCTCAGAGCATACAGCCCCTCTCGGGCCTTCCTACACTTCAGACTCTTGTCTCCCGGGCACCTTCAGAGGCTGCTTGCCCATCTTTCTGGGCTGTGATCTCTTGTTGGTGCTGCTTCAGCGCAGTCTCGGACTTCTAGAAAGGGGGAATTGATAGCCCTCTGTACTTGACAATGTGACCCGCCAGCCAGTGGGGGCTCTTCACAGTGATTAAGCTATGATTGAAGAGATTCGGGCATTCATTCTGTAGCCTGGACTCAAGGCGGGACTGTTGAGAGAAACCTAGTTATTCTGCTGTAATACTTTCTAGAAAGCTTTACTGCAATTCTTTCTGAATGGAGGGCCGTTCCCTCCTGGTCCGTCCTGAGCTCGAGTCTTTGGATGCAGCTCTCTTGTGATGAGCAAAACCTTTGTTTTGTTCTTTCGCCTCCTGGAATACCTTCCCACTCTTCCTTTTTTCTCTTTTCTCATTCCCTCTTTCCATAAGATCTGTGCACTGAGTGCAACTTCCTGCCTTGCATTGGAAGCCATTGGTGATTTCATTCACAAGCAATATACCACATGCCCGATGCTGCTTATACATGGTGGAATATGCATCACCAATGGAAGGTCATGGTGCAGCCCCACATGCAGCCTATTGCAGACTGATTCAGTAGAAACTCTCCTGAATGAATTATTCAATGAGCCAACCTGCAGGAGCATGTACTATTCAGGGTGTACTCGAGAAACAGCTCGTTGCAGATCCGTTAATCTGAGATCGACATTCATTTATGTCTGTCAGAAGGTGTCACATAGCAGGAGAAATTCATTCTACATCAAACAACACGTACGCATCAACACTCCTTTATTCAGCACCAATACTAGCAGGTAGTACAAGAGCAAGTGAAGAGCAGTCTTCCTGTCTGCAAGACGTTTACTGTCGATTTGCAGTTCCAAGGATAGCGCCCATGAAATAACCGAAGAACAGGGCACAGCAGTTAATTGTGTTAAAAAGTATGCCGAAACCGGTTTGGCTCAGTGGATAGAGCGTCGGCCTGCGGACTGAAAGGTCCCAGGTTCGATTCCGGTCAAGGGCATGTACCTGGGTTGCAGGCACATCCCCAGTAGGAGATGTGCAGGAGGCAGCTGATCGATGTTTCTCTCTCATCGATGTTTCGGTGGGGGTGTTTTTTTTTTTTTTTTTTTTGCCAAGGGCCATTTGGATTTATAACATCATTCACAGGCTATACAAAATTATCAACTTAAAAATTAGCCTGCTATATTCAGTCCAGCATTTAATTAACTTACCTCTAATGCCTTGCCAGGGCCAGACCAAATGATTTCATGGGCCTTATATGGCCCTCAGGCAGGATGTTCCCCACCCCTGCTTAGGGTGACGAGGCAGACAGGCACACTGAAAAATGAGTGACACTTCTTCAAATCTTCAAGCACTTTCAGGCCCAGGGGCATTCCTTTTCTTTCTTTTTTTCCAGTGAAAGTTTCCCCCCTTTTTTTTTTGAATTGAAACAGCAACATCAAGTGGTTTGGCTGAAACAACCTTCAGGGAAAATAAAAATGGAGCCTTTATCAGTTAAAAAACAAACTCTGAAGCTTTAAGCCAGCTGCTCTACCTCTCTCCACGAAGTAGAGGACGGATTAAAGGGAGGAAGGGCCCAATCAAAATCAGGGCTGGCCATGGTCAGCAGATTTACAGCAAAGGTCAACTTTCAAAGTCTCTGCAATTACAGATTAAAATGGTAGCATTTAAATTGAGAAGTAGTCACAGGTAGACAAACTCCTGCCCCACTAGCACTCATAAAAGTCTTTGTTTTTTCTGTTGGGGAAAGTGATGACTTGGGATAAGCAGATGATTTTAGATCTCTTTTGGTTTCTTCGGCTTTTTGGAAGTAGGTTGGAGTGGTTGGCAATGCCTTTTAGTTCCTCCTCACTCAATCCCCATAAGATCCTATCGGTTTCCACCATTTGTATGTTCCTGACTCCCAAATTCACATCTCTATATCAGGTCCTCACTCCTGAATTTTTGCTCTGTATACTTAACTGCCTATGGGTACCTCAAACTCATTAGGTCAAAAACGACACTCACCATTTTCCTCACCGAACCCACTCCTCAGACTGTTTCTATCTCAGTAAGTTCCATCGCTGTCCACTCAGCTGTTCTAGTCAGAATCCTGGGAGGTACCCTTGACTTTCTGATCACTGTGGCTTCTAATATAGCATACTCAACCCTACGGAGTCACTATCCTTAGAATAGCCCTTCTTCCCCACCGAGACTGTCTTAGCTCACTTCATATATGATTCACTACATCTGCTCCCTCTGACCTGCCTCTCAGGCTAGGGTCTGGCCTTCTTTCCAATCCACTCTGGCCTCAATAAAAGGCAAATCCAATCAGGTCGTTTCCTTGTTTACAATTCTGCAAAACTGTCTCACCAGTTTGATAAAAGATATGCTTTTCAACATAGGTTATTCTTCATTATTCAGTTCATGCTGTTTCTCCACGCCCACCTCTGGCCTCTGTCCTGCACACCAGCCATTTTCAGGTTGCTGCGCCTTCTCCTCCCGCAGACTGTCTGAAAAGACCTTGCCTCTCTCCACCTGGCTCAATTCCATTCTGTTTTCAAGACTCTGCTCTGATGACACCTTCTCCAGGTAGCTTTCTCTGCCTCACCTTCTTCGCCACCACACACCAATCCCTGCAGCCTGTTTCCTTCATGACACTATGCATTAAAATTATTCATTTCAACAGTGTTTGGCTTCCAGTAAACTTTATGTGGAAGGAAATGTGTCTCCTCCGTTTGTATTTCCTAAATTTAGCTCAGCCCACACATACTGAAGAGTCAGTAACTGTTTGCTTAATGAATGGATAACAGACATGCTATTAAGTGGTAAGTGAGTGATGGAGAATTCCGGGAAGGATGATAGAAATATCTTGAGCCAAAGTGCAGGAGTGAGAATGTGAGCGAACTTGGAGGACTGTGGTGTTTTGGAGGAAAGTACAGTCAGGTGGGTAGGGGCCAGGTTTTGGAGAATGTTCTAGGCCAGTCTCAGCAGCTTCTTTTCATTGAATGATAAACTCCTGCCACCAGTTAGTCCTATTGCAATCAAATGAACTTGTTTGCTGAAAAATAGTATTACTAAGTCCCAACTGTGTGCAATATATCTACACTAATAAAAGACAAAGATGTTAATTGACCATACCTTCGCCATGCCAAGCCATGCCCACCAGCCAATCAGAGCGACAATATGCAAATTAACTCAACCAAGATGGTGGCCGGCAGCCACGGAGCTGGAGCAAGCAGGAGGCTTAGTTGCCCTGGCAATGGAGGAAGCCAAGCTTCCCACCTGCCCTGGCCAGCTGTGGCCTCCACAAAAGGCAACAAAGTTTCAATTATAGAAGCTAAATAAATCCCAGTTACCTGCTTCTAGACAGCCTCCATTGGGAGCTTGGGTTGCTGGGGGCCATAGGCAGCCTGCAAACAGCCATCAGCCCCTCACCCAGGGTGGCCAGGCACCACAGGGGAGACCCAACCCTGAAAGGGCTGTGGCCAGCCTGAAAACAGCCATCGGCCTCTCACCCAGGCTGGCCAGGCA
>NW_006296974.1:304998-306084 GCF_000327345.1 Myotis davidii | reverse complement strand
CCCCAAGGGCTCCCAAGTTGCCAGAGGGATGTCTGACAGCCAGCTTAGGCCCAATCCCCCAAGGAGCAGGCCTAAGCCAGTAGGTGGACATCCCCTGAGGGGTCCCAGACTTTGAGAGGGCACAGGCCGGGCTGAGGGACCCCCCTGAGTGCACAAATTTTTGTGCACCAGGCCTCTAGTTATATATAACCACGTAAGATTTGGTTCAGCTATGTTCATTTTGACTATTCAGGTAGATTGCATGTCTCTCTGAGGGCAAGGGCAGTCTTTTTAAACTTTTTAGTCATAATTCTTATTTGAAATTATTCCACCAATATTTATTGAAATTGTACTATGTGCTTGCAGCTGCTGTGACAGATCTATACAAAGGATGATACACTCTTAGTTCAATGAGGGTGACAGCAATAAACAAATATTATGACATCACATATAAGGGCTCTACTAGAGTTCTTTAAGTGATGTTTAGGCCACATGAATGAGGAATTTAGTAACTCTCTGCAGGGAGTCAGGATGGACTCTCAGAGGTAATAAGAGCTCAGCATGTTCCTCTCCATTTATCCCATTTATCCTTCCTCTGAGGAATTTCCTCTGAGCATCTTGATAGAAAGTCCTTGCTTTTTTTTAGTGACCCTCATAGCTATGCAAATGGTCCCCCTTCCCCCCTCATTCTGAACCATTATCCTCAATGGTAAGCTATCTATCTACACTAATAAAAGAGAAACATGGTAATTGGCATATGACCGCTACCCTTCCCATTGGCTAATCAGCGAGATATGCAAATTAACTGGTAGCCAAGATGGCGGCCGGCAGCCAGGCAGCTTGAAACTAACATGAGGCTTGCTTGCCTCAGTGACGGAGGAAACCAACGTTCCCCGCTTGCAGCTTCAGGCTTCTGAGCCTGCAATTTAAGAAACTCTGTAACAAATACCGCCAGACTTCAGCCAGAAGGATTGCAACATTGTAAACAAAGGCCAGAAACCTATTTTAGCAGTGGAGGCCTAAGAGCTGGAGCCTAGCCTCAAGCTAAAGCTGGCTCAGAATTAAAAAAAAAAAGGAAAAAAGGAGCGGTTGGGAGCTTCCATCACC
>NW_006296974.1:295836-303556 GCF_000327345.1 Myotis davidii | reverse complement strand
CCAGTAGAAGAGACAAATTCTTCCTATGTAATAAAAGGCTAATATGCAAATAGACCAAATGGTGGAACAACCGGTCACTATGACATGCACTGATCACAACAGGGCAGATGCTCAATGCAGGAGCTGTCCCCTGGTGGTCAGTGTGCTCCCATAGCCAACCTCCCACAGCCAGCCAACCTCCCCTGGTCCCTCCTTGCTGCTGGCCAATCTCCTGCAATCCCTCCCCGTGTCTGGCAGGAAGGCCCCACCCATTCACGAATTTCGTGCACCAGGCCTCTAGTTTCTTATAAAGGTACTTACTATCTCTCCCCCTGCACTGTTAGTGCATTGACTCCAGTTCTGGAACTACACAGAATACGTGTCATTAACAAGAGAACTTTGTCATTTTCTAAGAATATCTTCAGTTCTTTTAACCACTCCTCAATTGAGCTGGTCTCCAGGCTTTTTTTAGATCTGCTGTTTCAGGTTTCCCTATTTCACTTATATAATTGCTGGATGTCTGGATGTTCACATTTTAGAGGAGCTTTTGGAGCTCAATAAGTAAAGGAAGTTAATATCTTCAAATGTTATGCTGCTCCCTAGAAAAGATCATGAGATGAGGAAATCAATACTTTTGAAAGATATAATTTCTATTGATTTCAGTGAGGAAGGGAGAGGGAGAGACACAGAGAAACATCAATGTGAAAGAAACACACTGATTGTTTGCCTCCTGCTTGTACCCCGACCAGGGTCCGGGCCAGGGAGGAGCCTGCAACCAAGGTACATGCCCTTGACTGGAATTGAAGTGGGACCCTTTGGTCTGCAAGCTGACGCTCTATCCACTGAGCAAAACCAGCTAGGGCTAAAGTGGCCTTAAAAGTGTACACAGTTTGTTTGTTCTCTCGATCTTTGTGTGTTTCTAGTTGGTAGTTAAAGATGGGGCACAGGAGAGTGGGAGCTCATTGAAAGATGAAAGTGCAATAATCATTTACCCTAATTAAAGAGGAATCTTAAAACACTTGCTTAAAGCATTTTCCAAGTAACTGTTTGTATAATTAATGCTGTTACTTTTTCTCCCTTTTAACAAAGCCTCAGGGATTGGCTACTCTGACCCACAGTTTTATCTGCTGTGGACAGTCTCATAGGTCTGTGATTTATCGGGTAATGATTTATATTTGCAAGGGAATGCTTGACTGGCATGGGCTGGGTTAGCTCAGCTAGATAAATTTGCTAATGAAGCCGAGGTTGAGGGGTTTAGTCCCTGTGAGCCCCTTAGCTTTGCTGTGATCCTTAACTGTGGCCGATATCTCTGATCCCCACCAGTCATCTCACATGTGTGGGCTTTTGAAATCAACAGGGTGCCTGGATAGAGTGAGGAAGGATGGTTCCTTTCAAATGCTCACCTGTAAAGGAAAGCCACATAATAACGATGATGATGATGATGTTAGGCAATGTTTATGGAATACTAAATATGTTGCTAGAGTCATGCAAATGTGCTTATACAAGCTCTATTATATTTAATTCTCACAACTCTGGGAGTTAGCTCCATTTTAAAGGTGAAGAAAATGAGGCTTGGTGTAGTCAAATAAACAGTTTAACTGACTAATATGCAATAGGGCTTGCCTAGAATTTGAACTTAATCTGTCTGACTTCAATACCTACAGTCATTGAAAAGCTTGATTATGCATAGGTTATCTCTGAGTTCCAAATCATGTATTAGCTTGTCTGTTCTTATTTTATTATTGGCAGGCTTGACAGGCATTTAGCAGACTGCTTAAAGGAATGGGAATCTGAGGCCAGAAATCTTGGGTTCTAATCCTCAGACCTCTTTGTGCCTCATCTTTTTCATCTGTAAAATGGGAAAAATAATAGCATTTATTTCTTAGATTTCCTGAGGCGGGATTAAATTAGGTAATGCCAAGAGAGCATTTAAACAGCCCCCAATGTTTGGTTTTATTGCTGGGTGACCTAAGAAAGAATGCATAGCAGCACCGTGGCTTTTGAAAAATGTGTTCATTTACTAATATATTGTCTTATTATCCCAGGCGGCATCACTCCCAAACCGCAAGCCGGCACACTCACAAAGAAAGAGCAAGAAAGCTGGGCAGGAACCAAGAGGCACTGGGGAATGTGCATTGAAAACAACCACCGGCTACTAAAAAACGTTCAAGAAGGTGCCCTCATGAAAGTATAAAGTTTCCTCACTTCAGACTCCTCCCTCCTTTCTGAGCCTGTCAGGAATCACCCGTTATAGCAGGCCGTTGTGCAATGTCCTTTGCTGGGAACACAGAGCTGCCTGCATAGTGTGTTCCCTCCTGTGGCAGGCCTGCTCCTGTGCTTGTCTGGCTCAGACAGAATCCCTGGGGAGCAAGCAGTTTCCTTATATTATGTAGTAATGCTCTTGTTAAGGATAAATTGATGCTTTTGTACATTAGGTGAATGGTCCTTTGATAATGGGGTTGGAAGCAGAATAAGGGTTTTATTCTATTTTTCTAGGAGAGTGAGAACTACCTAAATTATTCTTTTTTTTTTTTTTTTTTGTCTGTTACTAGAAAGTGACACAGTCAACTCATTTTGGCTTTCCATTAGAATAGAAGAACTCAAATTATATGTATGTGACCGGTGGTTTTACTTCTTTTTTCTGTTACATTGTCTTTTAGTAGGTTATAAGCTTCAAAGTAGGTCTTGGGGCTCCATCACAAACCGTGGTCCGCTGGTGTTCCCACAGGTACCAGCTGGGTTGAGAGGCGAGGGCATGCTTTTCAGCTGGACTCTTGAGTCTTTCCTTCTATATTGAGGGATAAAGTTACCCTCTCTGGGGAGGTCTGGTGATGTGGTTTATTTGTATGCATCTGTGGTCAGTGTGGCCTGACCCTGGAGAATGAACCCAGCTCTGATGGCTAGTAGAACTACTGGCTGTTGAGGCTCTTCAGAGCCTTACTAACAACCTAAACAACTTCCAGGTTGAGGAAAGAATGAGGTCAGCTTCTCAGACTGAGGGATGAAGCTCTATTTTCCAAGGATCTGACCCCATGGTGACAGATAACTTGTTTGTCATGATTACCTAAATAAGGGCATGCGGGGGGACCAGCGGAGCCTTCTCACAGGACCTTCTTTGCTGCCGTGAGACAGCTGAGAAAGAGTCCCCTACCCCAGCGTAAGAGCCACCTGCATTTTCCTCCAAGGAGTTATAAGAAAGAGGGGCTTTGGGGGAACTTTTCTAGCTTCCTTCCCAAACCACACACATTGAAAACCAATCAGAGTAGTGCTGGCTTGTTGATTTAGACCCAGGGCCTGTATTGACAAGTATAATCTCCCTCTGGGATAAATTAGTGAAGGCAGGTTCTTTGGATATAATTAGTATAACATGCACATTTAAAAAAATAGTGTTTGTATTCTGTTTTAGTTGAGTGATTATAGATTCATAATTAGTTGCCTTTTTATAGGATTGTTCTTTATCTCCCCTCTTTCCCCCTCAAATGTTTAGGAGAGAATATGTCCTGGGTAGGGATATATTTTTGGGAGAAGGAAACATTGTTTGAGTACTTATTCTGTTGGGTATTGTATTAGGTGCTTTGTATAAGTTATTTTTTAGAACAATTTTGTGAGGTAAATTTTAAAATCCATGCTTTACTCATGTTACCACTAGAGAAATCAAGGCTTATGATCTGGTGGTTAATATATTTGCTGGGCTGGGATTCTGAACAGTCAGACTCAAGTTTACTATGCAGTGTGGTCTTGATGAATTGGAAGTTGGATTTGAGGCCAGGCTTTAGGAAGATGTAGGCCACTGGACAGGCTACTGTACTAGGGCATAGCAGCAGGCCTACTTAATCAAGTTTTCAAATTGCACCCTTTGCATAAGTTGCCTCAGGCAGGAGGCAATTTTAGCAGAATTAAACTCTTTAATGGGTTTTCCTCCCCATGACTGGCGAATATTTTTGGACTAAGAGATATCTTCCTTTTCAGGAAGATCTGTTCCACACAATAGACCACAAGCCAGAATATATTTCTAGTCTCATGGAAAAAAAAGGAAGAAGATGTAGTAGGCTTTATCCCTCTCCTCTCCCACCCCCCGCATATCAGGCATACTTTAAAAAATGTCGTTCTTAATTCTATCTTGACATGAATTTAGAATATTGATAAAATGACTACACTAGAAAAACAGCCATTAAAGCAGCATTGGTGAATGTTGATCATGCATTGATAATTGAACACGCAGTTCTGCTTGTCAAACTTCTCATGCTAAAGGGCCGACGGTGCAGTTGAAAGTGGGGACTTTCCCTATTCCTCCTTTTAATACCTTGAGCTTGAATATTAATATTATCAGGTGACATATAAGTTTCAGACTTGCAAATTTTTGTCACGAAATCAAAGGGAATAGAGAATTGCAAGAGCAGAGGGGAGAGAGGGTAAGAGATGAGAGGACCTCTTAGTGCCAGCAAGATGGAAATCAACAGGATAATGAGGATTGCTAGAGTAAATAATTTCCATCTTATTTCCAATAAGAATATTCTCTCCCTCACCTTTCAAATTCCCTGCTCACCTCCTGTGCATCCAAAACAAATGATTATCTGCTCTTCATTCCTGAAACGCGCCCTGAAGTGGGTGTAGTTATGGAATTCTGAAGTGTTTCTCTCTGGGGCTCTCTATCTGAAAGCTGGAAGACCACGGGCATTAACATGTATGTTGTTTTTGAACATGTTTTGCAGAGCCCTATTTGTTTTCATCATTTGAATCTGTGAGCGTAGTAACAGCTTCCAAAGTATATTAGGTATTCTCATCTTGGGAATTCATGGATAACTCTGGAATTTCTTGCAGAAAAACAACAGATTCTGTATAATGTGTCCAGTTAAAGTGAGCAGAAATGCAAAATGAAGTGGATAGGTTGTATATACCTTCCCGTCTTAAAATGATATTTATTTTTTTCTGTCTTACTTCACTGGCCACTTTCTCTGGCCACATCACAGGCATGATCTTTTCTCATTTCTTTTTCTTTCTTTTCTTTTTTTAAAAAATATATTTTATTGATTTTTTACAGAGAGGAAGGGAGAGGGATAGAGAGTTAGAAACATCGATGAGAGAGAAACATCGATCAACTGCCTCCTGCACACTCCCCACCGGGGATGTGCCCACAACCAAGGTACATGCCCTTAACCGGAATCGAACCTGGGACCTTTGAGTCTGCAGGTCTATCCACTGAGCCAAACCAGTTAGGGCTTGCAGTATTTCTTAAAGCAACACTCCAAGTGTCTGGCATGAGTTTAGCTCTTCTTCATATGGAAGACTGGAAAAAGCTGCATCAAGTTAGACAAACTATCATGGATAGGCACAAAGGAAAACACCCTCTTTATTGCCATTGGTCTTCAGCGGCTGGGGGGGAGCATTAGGACCTGCTACCCTTCTGGGGTGGTTCTCATCACTTATCTGGTTTGGTGTAATAAGCCACTTAATCACATAACAGGCACATCTTTTCTCTCTCCCTTTAAGGTGTGGAGAAAGCCTCTCAGGTTAGAAGCTCAGCACACAGAACCAGTTCTTCTGGGACTGGCATCCAAAAGAAGCTCTGGCACTCAGACCTCAGTCAAGTGTAAGCTGCCTCTGTCCCCTCATCCTCCTCTGTTGTATTTAGAAACTTGTACTGATCCATTACCACCATAGATTAGCATTTGAAAACAACAGTGAAAAGCATTTACCAATCCTCAGTGTTATTTAAGAGAATAGCATCTTGCATTCATACATTTTGTGGCAGAATTAGATAGTCTATGAACTTCTTTTTTTAAAAAAAATCATTATTGTTGAAAGTATTATATATATCCCCTTTCTTCCCCATTGACCCCTTCTAGCCCATCCCCACCCCCACCCCAAGTCTTTACCACACTATTGTCTGTGTCCATGGGTTATGCATATATGCATATAAATTCTTTGTTGTTTTCTCTCCACCTACCCCCACCTTCCCTCTGAGATTCAACAGTCTGTTCCATGTTTCTATGTCTCTGGATCTATTTTGTTCATCAGTTTATTTTGTTCATTAGATTACACTTATGAGTGAGATCATGTGATACTAGTCTTTCACTGAGAAGAGAACATAGTTATGTCAATGTTGCCCTGGGAAAAATGATGGATTATACAACACTAGAGGCCTGGTGCATGAAATTTGTGCACCCTCTCCAATCTGGGACCCCATAGGAATTGGGCCTAAACTGGCAGTTTGACATCCCTCTTGCAATCTGGGACCACTGGCTCCTAACTGCTTGCCTGCCTACCTGATCGCCCCAACTACCTCTGTCTGCTGGCCTAATCACCCCTACCTTGCTCCCCTGCCAGCCTGATCACCCTTACCTTGCCCCCCTGCTGATCTTATCGCCCCTACCTTGCCCTGCTGTCGGACTGATCGACCCTAACTTGCCTCTCTGCCAGCCTGATTGCCCCTAACTGCCTCTGCCTTGGCCCCCAGCCTAAGCCGCAGCCTGGCTTCCCTCTGCAGGAGGTGACCTGGTAGATCAGGGGAAGGCGCTGCCCCCATTACCCTGCTGCTGCTGCCATTGCCAGCCTGAGCTTGGGCCCTTCACAGCCATGCCTCAGCCCTTCGCAGTCCCCGCGGCTGCCTGAGCCTTGGCCCTCGCAGCTGCTGTGGCCTTGTCTGGAAGGTTGTCCGGAAGACATCTGACCTAATTAGCATATTACCCTTTTATCAGTAATAAACTGATTAGTGTCTACAATGCTTTTTTTACTTTAGAAACGTACAGGCGATCTCAAACTTTATTTAACTACATATATGTTCATTAGTCTCATTTTATTCAGCAAAGATTAAAAATAGCTGATATTTACATCTTGGGATTTTTAAATTCTTTTATTGTTTTCCACCTTGTTGAGAGAAAATCTGATGTTTTCTACTTTCACTGTACTGTAACTCCTTGAGTTAAAAGGTCATGTTATTTGGAACTGTGCTTAGTGCATAGTAAGTGATGAATGCTTATTTGTAAATGCAGTCATTGATTAATAAAAAGTAATTTAACAGAGACAGATATATGTAGTCTAGTTCTATAACCTGAGAGAAGGTCAATCAGAATTACCCAACAGTCTGGATTGTGGAAGATATATAAGGAACTGCAGAATGTTCTGTTCACATGTTCCAGTCAACTGAGGAGGTTAAGGAAATGCTTTCCAGTTGGCAATCTGAGAGGACTGCTTTAATCAATAGATTTAATTACCCAATAAACCAAATTTGAAATTAATTTTTCTTCATGGGTCTACCAAAATACTTAAGAATTATTTTCTCTCAAGCTGATTATATATATATACTAGAGGCCCAGTGCACAAAAATTTGTGCACTCTGTGGGGTCCCTCAGCCCGGCCTGTGCCCTCTCACAGTCTGGAATCCCTTGGGGGATGACCACCTGTTGGCTTAGGCACACTCCCTGGGGGATTGGGCCCAAGCTGGCAGTTAGATATCCCTCTGGCAGCCTGGCAGCCCTTGAGGGATATCCACTTGCCAGTGGGGAGCAGGCCTAAGCTGCAGTCAGAGATCCTTAGCGCTGCTGAGGAGGCGGGAGAGGCTCCCACCACCACCGCTGTACTGGCAGCCATTAGCCTGGCTTGTGGCTGAGCAGAGCTCCCCCTATGTGACCGCACTGACCACCAAGGGACAGCTCCTGCATTGAGCATCTGCCCCCTGGTGGTCAGTGTGTGTCATAGTGACCAGTCATTCCCAGTCATTCTGCTGTTATGGTCCATTTGC
>NW_006296974.1:292919-295613 GCF_000327345.1 Myotis davidii | reverse complement strand
TCCTGGATCAGGGTGGGCGGTCCTGCTTGGGTGCCTGGACAGGCTGGGTGAGGGGCTGATGGCTGTTTTCAGGCTTGCCATGGCCCCCAGCCACCCAAGCTCCCAGTGGAGGTTGGCTGGAAGCAGTTATCTTGGATTTATTTATCTTCTATAATTGAAACTTTGTTGCCTTGAGCAGAGGCCACAGCCGACCAGGGCAGGCGGAAAGCTTGGCTTCCTCCATTACTGGGGCAACCAAGCCTCCTGCTTGCTCCAGCTCCGTGGCTGCCGACTGCCATCTTGGTTGGGTTAATTTGCATGTAGTCGCTCTGATTAGCTGGTGGGCGTGGCATAAGGTGTCGCAAAAGTACGGTCAATTTGCATGTTTGTCTTTTATTAGTGTAGATAATAGAGGCCCAGTGCATGAAAATTTGTGCATTCAGGGTGGTCCCTCAGCCTGGCCTGAACTCTCTCACAATCCAGGACCCCTAGGGTGGGGTCCCTAGGCCTGGCCTGAGATCAGGGCCTATCGGAGCTTTCCTTCCCCCAGCTGCAGGCAGCTGGCCCCACTCCCACCGCTGCCACTGCTTGCCATCTGTGCAGCGCTGCCCCCCTCCCCTGTCACTGGTGGCCCTCCCTCTGTAGGTGACAGGCAAGGGGTGCAATGGCTTTGCTGGCCTGGGCCTCCCTCTGTGAGGTGATCGCTGGCCAGCCACACACCTGCCACAGATTTGCCGCTGGTGGCCTGGGCCTCCCGCTTTCTTTGCTGGGGCATGGGGCCAGCCCGGCGAGGGGCCATTTGCCTACCTGATCATCCCTAACCACTTGCCTGCCTACCTGGTCACCCCTAACCGGTGGTCTGCCTACCTGGTCACCCCTAACCACTCTGCTGAATTGCCCCTAACAGCTTGCTTGGGGGCGTGGCTAGCCCAGCAAGGGGCCATCTCCCTACCTGATTGCCTCTAACCGCTGATTGCCTCCTGATAGCCCCTAAACACTTGCCTGCCTGCCTGATCGCCCCTAACCACTTACTTGGGGCAGGGCCAGCCTGGCAAGGGACTGTCTGCCTACCTGATCGCCCAAACTGCTGGCCTGCATTTCCTGATTGCCCCTAACCACTCTGCCTGCCTGATCGGCCCTAACTGTTTGTTTGGGGGCAGGGCCAGCTTGGCGAGGGGTTGTGGTGGTTCTGGTCTCTGGTCATTATGCTTATGTTGGCTGGCCTTTTATTATATAGGATATATATATATAATATATATATTATACTGACCTCTGTGGTCTCTTCTTACAGCAAATTAACATGAGCCTGACTAATGGGGGTCTAGATATCTTAACAGGTGGCCAAAATGACAGCCCTTCTTGTGACATGCTAAATTTTATTTTCTAAAAGAAAGCAGCCCTTTATCTTGAAATAATACATTCTAGCTTTGTAAGGTCTTAGATAGACTATATTGCACTTTTAAATGTCTGAGGATAAAATAAATATTTGCTGAAATGAATTGAATACTAAAGTTCCCAGATGAAAAAAACTCAGATATTTAAATCCATATTGGCAGGTTGCATTCTTAATATACACCGAGTGTCCAGATTATGATGACCACCTGACATTTGTAGGCAAATTAGCTATAATTTCACACTGAAGTTGCTAGAGGGCGAGACCATTATAAATAAGGAAGCAGGTTGTTTACCATGACAGAAGAAGTGATTTTTTTCTGAAGATATGGGTAAAAAAAGCGATTTATCAGCCTTTGAATGTGGGATATTTGTGAACATGAGTGGCCAGGTTATTATGACCGCCCCATCAGTACTTTGTTGGGCCACCATGTGCCTTCAATACTGCAGCGATTCTTCTTGGCATTGACTCCATGAGATGTTGAAAGGTGATGTGAGGAATCTAACACCATGCCTGATGAATAGCACTGTCCAGTTCTGTGAGGTTTGATGGTTGTGGAACCAGCTGCCTGATGGCTCTTTTAACGTTGTACTCGTACATGTGGGGTGCATGCTTTCATGCTGTTTCCGCCAAATTCTCACTCTGCCATCTGCATGATGCAACTGGAAATGTGATTCATTGGACCACTTGACTTTTTTCCAATGCTCGACTGTCCAATCCTTGTGTTCCTGTGCGAATTGGAGCCATTTTATCTTGGTAACTGCAGATAGCAAACAGGCCTTCGGTTTCCATGTCCCATACGATGCAGTGTACAGCTAATTTGCCTACAAACATCAGGTGGTCATAATAATGTGGCCACTCAGTGTATATATATGTATATCCCACATTCAAAGGCTGTTAAATCGTGTTGTTTACCCATATGTTCAGAAAAAAATCACTTCTACTGTCGTGGTAAACAACCTGCTTCCCCACTTATAATGGTCTGCCCCTCTAGCAACTTCAGTGTGAAATTATAGCTAATTTGCCTACAAATGTCAGGTGGTCATCATAATCTGGACACTCAGTGTATAGGTTTATAGAGGCCAACTTTTCTCAGTGGCTGTATTTTTTCACACTGTTGCCCTATTTCTCCTACCCTTAAAAGGAAAGTGTTCAGGAAATACTAGTAAACTCTTATGATGAAAACCACCTAAGTCTTTCAAAGCTAAATCCTGAAATCCCATAGCTGAGGGCCAGAGCTCCTAAAGAGGTGTTTGTTCCGGCCTGTGAGAGGAGTGGTGGCTGTGTGCTGATAATCTGCCTTCTTTCTTGTGTTGGGGGGG
>NW_006296974.1:290456-292898 GCF_000327345.1 Myotis davidii | reverse complement strand
AGGATAGGATGTCAACTCTATCACAACCTATTTCTCCATTTGAATATATAAATGTAGAGTTCCTTACCTTTTATAAGTCTCTCTCTGACAGGTAGACTTAGAAAACATCTCTCCCCAAAACTGAAATGTTGATATAAATATCTGAAGAAAAATTTTAATCACAGTATACATTGAACAGGCTCACTGATCTTGTATACCTGGAAAAAGATTTTCAAACAGACTTTGTCAGTTCAGCCCTGGCATTCCTTGTCAAACAAAAGCATGCCTAAAGACACATTTCAAACGCCGGCGATGCAGCACTTGCTAACCTGCAGAAAATCGAAAAGGAATGCAGAGGCCAAGAACAAACAGAATTGGAACCAATGAGAAATGAAGCACAGTTCTGAGAAACTGTCTCAGAGAACCAGAAATGTTTTTAAGAGGCTGCATCAATAGCTAAACATCAGCAAGTCAAATTCTATTTTTTGTTTGTTGTGATAGCCTTAAGATTTGTAATGAAGAAATGAAAGCTTAGATTCAGCCTCAGCTAGCTGATACTTAAAATCTAGAGGATAGGATAAAAAAAAAAGAGGTGGGAGGAGAAATAAATCTTATTTTTGGCTTATACAAGTTGAGTTGTCTTCAGTAATTTCAGAATTTAAACATTTCAATCAACTCCAGGTTTGGATCAGGTACCCTCAGCAGAATTAAAAGTCTCTTATTTTTTAGCTCTAGCCTATTTGGCTTAGTAGATAGAGCATCAGCCCATGGACTGAATGCTCCCAGGTTTGATTCCGGTCAAGGGCACATACCTCGGTTGCAGGCTCGATCCCTGACCCTAGTCTGGGTGGGTGCGGGAGGCAACCAATTGATGTGTCTCTCTCACATGGGAGTTTCTCTCTGTTTGTCTCCCCCTCCCCACCCCCCTCATTTCCACTCTCTCTAAAAATCAATAGAAAAATATCCTGGGGTGAGGATTAACAAAAAATAAAAATGGAGTTATGCTGAATGCAAAGGCAATAAAATAAAATAAAATAAAATAAAATAAAATAAAATAAAAGTATCTCTCACTTTCTTTTAAGGGGAGGCCCCATCTCTCTACTCAGAGCCATGTCATTCAGGTAACTTAACTTGGGTTGATTACACAGTGATTTTATAATGTGCACAACACAAGCCCAAGTTTACTATTTTCAAATAATATCATGTGCTTCCCTATGGCTTGAATATTTTTCTTGTCCATTTTCAATGTGTTATTTATAGTGTAATTGGGCCAATTCATTTCACTCTGAACAATAAAGATTTAATTAAAAAAAAATCACTACCACACACACACACAAAAAAAAAAACAAAAAAAAACACAATTTTTTAATTACTCATAAAGAAGGTACATTTCAGGGATATTTTCTGTACCATCACACACTGCCCTGGAAAGGCACAGGTAAATGACAAATTTGGAAACGAGAGGGGAATCTATGTAGAGGACTCCCTGGAGCCATGGTCACAGATCTGGGTCCAGGTGTGTGCGGCTGGCTTCATGAAAGGAGTGGGCGGCTTTGCTTTAGCTAATTTCGGGCATTGACATCTTTCACTGCTCTCGCTGTTTACATGGATACACAAACTAGAACCCAATAAAGATGAACAAAGCTTGCTTTTGATAGCCTCTGATGGTGATGATGCAAAATCCTGCCTTCCATGGTAATATTTTAAGACATATGTTGGTGTTGCCCAGTGAAATGACTGGAGAGAAGAATCTCATGATACTTATGGGCTTTTTATAACACTTTAGACTAAGCTTTTCATTCTTAGTTTGTTACTAAGGGAAAAAGAATAAATAATCCAAACTTAGCTTATTTCCCGTAATTATTTGAATAAAATAGAACATCTCTTTGATATAGCAATTGTAATGATGTGACAATTTTATTCCCTCCCAATATTTGCAGATCCATTACGTCTTAGGCATGTGACACTGGACAAGTTAACTGTGCCTCAGTTTTCTCATCTATAAGATAGGGAAAATAATAACACCTGTCAATAGCATTGTTGTGAGAGTTAAATACATATATAGTTAATATGTGTAAAGTGCCTGGATCATTTCCTGGCACATAGCAGGTGCATAAATGTATGTTGTCATTATAGTAGTATCAGTCATCCTATATAATAAAAGCCTAATATGCTAAGTGTCTGATTGTCTGGTCATCTCTTCAACCAATCAAAGCATAATATGCTAATGATATGCTAAGGCCATTCAACTGCTCGCCATGATGTGCAGTGACCATCAGGGGGCAGATGATCAGACTGTTAGTTTAGCTTGCTGCTGGGGTCTGGTTGATTGGGATTGAGCAAGAGGGGTTGGACATGCCCTGGAACCCTCCCACAGCCACTCCTTGGCTGACCAAACTCCCGCAGCCCTCCCTGGCCCTGATCGTGCACCGGTGGGTCCCTCGGCCTGGCTTCTGCCCTCCG
>NW_006296974.1:276462-289960 GCF_000327345.1 Myotis davidii | reverse complement strand
GTTGAGAGTGGCGGCGCCCCAACCCCCTGATCCACCCTGCTCCGTGTGTGACGGGGCGGTACCCCAACTCCCCTATTGGCCCTACTCTGTAAGTGACAGGGGGAGCTCCCCAAACCCCTGATGGGCCCTGCTCTGTGCATGACAGGGGGTGGCGCCGCAACCTCCCCATTGACCCTGCCTTGAGTGTGACAGGGGGCGGTGCCCCAGCCCCCCAATCGGCCCTACCCTGAGTGTGACTGGGGGTGGCATCGCAACTTCTTGATCCGCCCTGCTCTGCACATGACAGGGGGCGGTGCCCCAACTCCCCAATTGGCCCTCCTCTGAGCCCGACCAGGGGCTGCACCTAGGGATTGGGCCTGCCCTCTGCCACCGCGAGCAGGCCTAAGCCAGCAGGTCATTATCTCCCGAGGGGTCCCAGACTGCAAGAGGGCACAGGCCGGGCTAAGGGACCCCCCACCCCCCCGAGTGCACAAATTTTTGTGCACCGGGCCTCTAGTATAAATATAAAAGATCACTTATCTTTTGTTTCAAATAGCTTTATTGAGGTATAATGTACATATCATAAAATTCATCTGCCTTAGATATACTTTGCAATGATATTTTGTAAATGTACAGATGTGTGCACTTATTGCCACAAGCCAGTTTTGGTTATCTATTCACCAATTGATAGAAACTTGCATTGTTTCCACTTTTTAGCTACTTTGAATAATGCTGCTATGAACATTCACATACAAGTCTTTGTGTTGACATCCATTTTCATTTCTCTTGTGTAGATAAAATTTTAGTTTCCCTTGGGTAGACACTTAGTAGTAAAATTTCTGGGTCATATGGTAAATTTATTTTTAACTTTTAAGAAAATGCTGAAGTAGCTGTATCATTTTACATTTCCACCAGCAATATTTTAAGGATTAGAGTTTCTCCATGTCCATGCCAAGCCTTTTAAAAAAGAATATAGTTTTATTGATTTCAGAGAGGAAGGGAGAAGGAGAAAGAAATAGAAACATTAATGATGAGAGAGAATCATTGACCGACTGCCTTCTGCAGCCCACAGCCCAGGCATTTGCCCTGACCAGGAATCGAGCCATGACCTCCTGGTTCATAGGTGGACACTCAACCACTGAGCCACGCTGGCTGGGCCATGCCAAGCCTTTTAATTGTCTGTCTTTTTTACTATAGTTTTTCCAGTGAGAAGATGTGATATTTCAGTGATGTTCTAATTTTGATTTTACTAATGACTAATGATGTTGAACATCTTTTCATGTGCTTGTTGCTTATTCATATATCTTCTTTGGTGAAGTATCTATTCAAGTCTTTTTCTCATTTTTAAGTTTGGTCTTTGTTTTTCTATTTTTGTTGTAAGAGTTCTTTGTATATTCTGGATACAAGGTCAATCAGAAAAATAATTTGTAAACCTTTTCTCCAAGGCTGTGGCTTGCCTTTTTATTTTCTTATCATGTCTTTTGAACCACAAAGCTCTTAATTTTGATGAAGACCAATTTACCAGTTTCTTCTTTGATGGATCATGCTTTTATTATTGCATCTAAGTACTCTTTTTTCAACTCAAGGTTATGAATATTTTCTCCTATATGGTCTTGCAAAGGTTTTGAAGTCTAGTTTAACTCTTATAGTTGGGTCTATTAAAGGTTACTCTTGCCCTGGGTAAATATTGGAGTGTTGTGAATACACCGATAGAAAGATTTGACCCTTGTCTTGAAGAAGTTTATAATCTTGTTGGACAATAGTTGCACACACAAAGGAACCCAGCACATTATGGCTATGGAAGAGCAGGTAAACTATGTAGAAGGTTCATAAAGATCCAAGTTTGTTTGTGAGAGTCAAGACCTGCTGTCCATAGAAGTTACTGTGGGAGCTGAGATACGAAGGAGTAGGAGTTATTTGGGTAGCATGTTGGGAGAGGATTATCAGGCAGAGGTAAGAGAACATGCAGCCAGAACCGGTTTGGCTCAGTGGACAGAGCATTGGCCTGCGGACTCAAGGGTCCCAGGTTTGATTCCGGTCAAGGGCAAGTACCTTGGTTATGGGCACATCCCCAGTGGGGGGCGTGAGGGAGGTGGCTGATTGATGTTTCTTTCTCATCGATGTTTCTGACTCTCTATCCCTCTCCCTTCCTCTCTGTAGAAAATCAGTAAAACATATTAAAAAAAGAGAGAGAACATGCAAAGGTATAAGGTAGGTGAACAAAATGGCTAGAAAGGTAGATAAACAAAGTGGCTAGAAAATCAAAGGTCAGGTGGGGAATGGAGGGTGATAAGGTTGTCGGTAGGTAGAAACCAACTCACACAGGGTTTTGAAGCTCATGCAAAAGTTTGTTTTATCATATGCCTTTGGAGAAGTTGTATACGTGAGCAAAACCATACTTGCATGATGGAAATAATACCTTTGGTTGCAGTGTATATACTGCACTAAAAAGGGGGTAATAATGATATATTTTAGGGACCATCCATTCCAGATTCATTCTGCCAGGCTCCACCTAGACCCACAAATCAGAAACTGGGTGCTGCATCTCATGAATTCACACTTTTCTAACAAGATTGTCAGGTGATTATTATGCCCTGCAAAGATAGGTGCCACTGGGTTAGAGAACAGAGCAGTTAGCAGGCTATGGTTATAGTATAGGTAAGAGCCTTAACTTAGCAGTGGCAGAGGGAAGGGAGAGTAAGGGAAGGATATGATAGAGATAGGGGAGGGGAAGACTAGGAAGGAATTGGACAGGGGGTGGTGCCACTAACTTAAGTGCGCAATTCAACTGGAGGAATAACATGGGGGAGGTGAGTGGGAAAAGAAGATGAGATCAGTATTAGAAATCCAAAATATGAGATGCCCGTGGAACATCCAAATGGAGATATTCAGCAGCAATTATAGCTATATAGTTCTTTAGTTCAGAAAAGCTGTTTGGGCTGGAGATAGGAGATTAGGGCAATTTTAGAGAATACTTACAGCTATGGGTTTGCACATACTAGAACATACAATAGAATCATTTTGTTAAGACTTGTGGAACATGCCCGAATTCCTCATTAAATGTACAGAGGCACATTCTGGAAGCCAATTAGCCTTCAGCTTGATACCTCATCATGTATTAATGCATGAGAGTTTAATTGCTTCTCATCTTGAACTGCTCTTCCATTCAGTGGCAATTTTACTCACTCAGAGGTAGGTAAGTGAATTAGTTAGCTGTAACAAACGCCAGATTTTCAGTAGCTAGACATAACTACTACAAAAGTCTATTTCTTCTGTAAATAGTAGGCCAAGTACAATTGGCAGGGAGTTTCCTCCATGTGGGATTCAGGGACTCGGTTCCCTCCAACATCTGGCTCCACCATCCTCGAAGGGACTCAAGAGCTCTGCATCCAGGTGGCAGCTGGGAGGACAGAGGGCTAAGAAGGCACATCCACTTCTCAGACACCTTGGCCCAGAAGTGACCTTGGATCACATTCCAGTGGTGAACACTAGGTATATGGATTCACTTAGATACAAGGGAGGCTGAGAAATGTTATGCCTGACTGGGCAACTGCTTCTTGGTGACAAGTCTTTTTTTTTTTTTTAAATCCTCACTCGAGGATATTTTTTCATTGAGTTTTAGAGAGAGTGGAAAAGAGAAGGGAAGACAGAGAGAAATATCTATGTTAGAGAAACACATCGATTGGTTGCCTTCTATACGCGCCTCAACCAAGGCCCAAGCTGGGGAAGAGCCTGCAGCTGAGGTATGTGCCCTTGACCATAATCAACCCAGGACCCTTCAGTCCGCAGGCCAGGGCTCAGTAACAGGTCTTTATAATGGAGGGGGCACATTAAGTATTGGAGGATGGCTAGTCTTCTCGAGCACAGTAGCCATGTTAGATTGGAGTATGCTCCAACCTGATATCTGGAGTAGATTAAAAAATGCTCCATGAAAGTGTCTAATAGTTGATTAACTAGTTTTGGAGCCCCTGCTATATGTTCAGTACTATTTTAGGTACTATAGGGGTACAATTAAAGCATACATGGATTGATCAATTAAAAGATATTTATTTGGCACCTACTATGACCATAGGATAATGAAAACTTAAGTTTAAATTATGACTCATCCTTGAGGAAGCAAGCGTGACTTTCATAAAGTGATCAGCAAACAGTACTAGAGAGAACATTAACCTTTAATAGTAGGTAGTATTGTGACACTGTTTTCAAGAATAAAATCCCAGAGGACCAGAGTATTTAGGGCAGGCGTTTTTGAGGAGGTGGAGTGAGGACTACATCTTCCAGGATGGGATCCAGATGGATGGAGTGGAGAGGAGGAAGCATGTCAAAAAGAGCAAAGCAGAGGTGAAGGCACAGGGGCAGCATGCAAGCAGGCAGGTATGGAGTAGGAAGACTGTCTGACGAAAGTGGAAAGCACGCGGGGCAATCAGCCATCTCAATAAACTTGCTCCTATTTGTTAAGGCAGTATAAAAATAGTTATTTAGATTAGCATCAATTTTGTCTTCATGGAAGAGGGACTTTTTGTGGAAATAGGGTGAGTGGGTTATAGACCAAGAAAATAAGCAGTGTTTTTTAAAACTCTACAATATAATTCACCAAGGCAGATGCTTTAAATTGTGGGTTTTACTGTTTCTCACATTAGCAGCTCTGTGTAACTTGCCCAATCTTTGTAGTGGGCAATAGCTGTTTTTTATTTATTCAATGATGGTTCATGATTCTTCCAGGCTAAGCCCGTGGACAGCTAGGGGGGAAAAAGGCTATCTTGGTTGAATGGGGTCATCATATAAAGAGCTTTGCCAGTCAGATGGCTGAGTTCAGACTTGATGTGGTAGGTACGGGGAGCCATTGAAAGTTTCAAGTAGGTAAATTTGAGAATGTCAGTGAATGAACATTCGTCTTCCATCAATATGCAAGATGGCTGGAAGTGAAGGAAGCTGGTAGAAGGGAGTCTGACATTTTTAGAAATTTAGGGGTGGGACTGAGGGTTGGTATAGAAGGAACAGAGAAGTACAGGGGAAATGGGGAATGGGAGGGAGGAGGCAAAGTCCTAAGATTCTGGGCCTGGGAGAACCTCAGAGATGCGGAAGGAAATTAGCGGATGTCAGAGTGTGGGGAGGGATGTGAAGATGACCCAGTGATTACTGCGGGGACTTGGTGTGACAGCATGACTGGAGAGAACGTTCGCTGTCTCTTTAGTGAGTCTGTCATTAGTAAGGGGAGTGCATTTGCAGCTCAGTCCCCCACTTGCTTCCCGCAGTTTCCCGAGTCCAGCAGGCTTGCTCGGAGCCTCCTCAGTTGCCCAGCGGCCCTCTAATCTGAGGATAAAGGATTGCAAGCCAAGACCCATGGCTTTTGAGTAATATCTAATTTTTATTGACAGCCCTGAAAAGTTCTAGATGCACTTAGCACCTCCAAAGAAGCGCTAAATGATTTAACATTTTGGGGACAAATTGGTTCTATTAGTCTCTAGTGCCAAATTCACCAAAAATAGCTCATTAGCTGTGCATTGTGATTTCACTAGGGTGCCCTGCTCTTGGCGGGATTCCAAAGAACACATTTGTATAAAAATGTTCCCATTATGGAGTGTGATACCTATTAATGGAGCACCATATGCAGCAGAGCCGCTCCCCTTGCCTCCTCCCCGTCTTTCAACCTGAAGTTTATATTTTCCATCCATTTTTGCCAAGTGACCTGCTTTGCAGGGGTTAAACTTTACCTAATGGGCTAAGGCCTGAGATGCTGTAGCAATCAATCTTTCATCTGGATTTAAGCGCCTTGGTTTTCCCTTTCTCTGTGCCTACTGCCAATCCTGACCCTTTCATTCTCTCGTAGCCTGGGGGGAAGGGAGGGAGCGGGGAGGTGGAGAGTCGGCTTCAAGCCCAGACCTACAGCTGTGCCTGATTGACCGACAGTTCTGTTGTTAGCCACAAAAAGGCCACTTTTAAAGGCTAAAGCAAGAGTGACCAGCTGGTGTGACCGGTCTTGGGTTTTTGCCTAGTTGCATTAAAATTCATCAGTTCCGGTCCTTTTTCATCAGGTTCATGATTTCAAGGGTGGTATTTTCAGACCCATTTTTTATGGACGTTCCTGGCTATCAAATGCTATCTGCAGTTCTCTATTTAAAAAAAAAAATGATGTCCTCCATTTTGTAGGTGACTTTAAACTTTTATTAAAAATGGCTCAGAGTAAAAATAAATGGGGAATACTTGTTATTCATCAGGAGAGACCTGTAGAGAGGTTTAACAGTAATAAAAAAAATCAAGAGATCATGGCAAATTCAAGAATAGATGTAAGCATTTGTGTGAAAGAGGGTGTTTGCTGAAGTTCTAGATCTGAAACCCTCTCGGTCCCTCAGTGTTTAAGTTGAACATGGTGTCTTTGGGTCTGGATCTAGGATTTCTTCTTTGTCTGGTCCTGGTTTAGAAGAGTTGGGAATAGCACTAAAGGCTGGTAGCACTGGGAAAGGTATATGTCAATAAAATGTCATTAGTACCAGGTCTTTTTTTCACAAAGAGATACATTTGTTTTTAAAGTAATATATTAACTCAGCAAACGGACAGTGAATACCATGGAGTGGCACTGTGGGTGATAATGTGAAAATGAACAAGGCAAGCTCTGACCCCAAAATGTTTACATTCGACATGAACAGAAATGAGTGCTTTTAAAAATTCAGAAAATGAACAGCGCTGACATGAACAAGCAAACAAAAACAAAACAGGAGGTATGAGGAGGATGCTTGACTAACTTGGAGGATGGCAAGATTGCCTCTTGGAGACATGGAGGATTAAGGCTTTGTACCTTCACGCGCATTCTGCTGGTTATTCTCTAGCGGGATTTGAGCCCGGCTGAGAGTCTACATAGGAAGGTTTTAGTTTGTTCATTTTCAAAAAAACCATAACCCCACACCTGTAAACCACAAATTAGTTTTATTTCTATTTGTGAAAAGCCTCAATTTGAGTTGAACTCATTTTTTTAAGAGCATAAAATTATGTGGAAGTTAATTTCTATTTTCCTTGAATATATGTTTCTAAATAATAAATTATCTTGGGACTAACATGGGTGATCTTTAAAAAACATAATACAGAATACTGTTAAACTTTATTGATAGATCAAAGAGGTCTGGATAAAAATATCTGTGTAGAGCTTCCTAATCATATGCCCATAATTTAATTTTTTTAATGAAAAATGTTTTTATTGATTTTTAGAGAAAGAGGAAGGGTGAGGGATAGAAAGATGGAAACATCAATGCGAGAGAAACGAAATCAATTAGCTGCCTGCTGTACACTCCTCACAGGGGATCGAGCCCACAACCATGGGAATGTGCCTTGACCAGGAATCGAATCGTGACCTCCTGGTTCATAGGTCAATGCTCAACCACTGAGCTACACTGGCTGGGCGATAATTTTAATTAATGACTCTCAGTTAAGAATCTCTGGGGCAGGTCACAGGAATCTATGCTAGATACAAGGTCTGACAGTGATACTGATGAACATTCAGAGTTTAGAACGTTGCACTGTACCTAGAATTGGAACATATTTTTTTGTAAAAAAGCACAATCTGTGGATACCCCATTAACTGCTGTTTTTATTCCAGGTATTGTTAACTGAAAAAGTGAAAAATTTTTTCTTAATGTATTTCTACAACCAAAAGAGAGTGATGTTGCACAAATCTTAGGAACATCCGAGAGAATGACAATCACAGGAAAGGTTCCACTATTTCCTTCTTTAGACGATAAAATGACCTCTCTTTTCTAGCTACACCAATAAAGACGAGTTAGAGCCCAACAAGTAGGAAGGGCCTCAGACTTCCTTGGAAGGTGTGCTTCGTGGATGGAGTCTGACTGTGATGTGCAGGGGGACAGGGTACAGTTTCATTTACAGGTTTGGGTAACATGCACTTTCACATACATTGTGCTGGTTTTTCTCCATTTGCTCTTCCCTACCTCACCTGTGAGATTCATTCTCTGTCCTTTTCTTGGCTGCACAGGGCTCCAGGCAGCTGCCCGGTCCCTGCCTGACAGAGCTGTGTCTCCTCAGATGACAGCTCCTGCGGGCTGGCCCCTCATCTGTGGCTTCAGTTCTCCCCAAGCTCCAGTAACACTATTGTCTTCCCTTTCTCCTTCAGGGCCCCAGTGGCAATGGCGTCGCAGTATTTCTAGTCCTGGACAACCACTACCCCTCGTTAGATCACCGGATCCTGCTCTGTGAATAGTTCTTCCTTACTGTTCTTCAGAAGCCCATCTGAGTGGGTCTCTGCATCCCACCAGGACCCAGTGAGACATGAATCACATTCCAAAGAGCTCCCTGGATGTTCACACCGAGGAGCCCAGAAGGTTTGTTTCTTTAGAGACTGAACAGAGCGGCTTAAAATGGCCAAGTACTAGAATAGGAGCATCAGAAAGGGGCACTGACTAAAGGATAAAGGAGTTCTTGGGGGGAAATTCTAACAGCACAAAGGGATGTAGAAAAGGCCCATGCTGACTGCACAGAATGACCGGGAATACTAAAGAAAGGAAACCATGAGGTTTAACTTGCATTCACAAGAGAACACTGTGAAAATAGATATTGCAAGCCAAACGAAGACTCACAATCATATCTGCCAATACAGCCGTGCATCTGCGGGGACTGCGCTGACAGCGGATCAGAGTGAGAATAAATATAGTAACTACTAACTACAGGCAGGGCACTGTCCTTGCTCTGGTCGCTGACGTTTCTGGCATCTGCTGCAGCATTTGTGTGTCACCGGGAAGGTGGGGACGTGCCGATGACAGCTCTGCACGGTGGGAAAAGTTTTAATGTGCTGTCTGACTTTTTCAGTCTTGTCAGGGTACCGGAAGGCAAAATTTGACTTTGTGTTCTATCTTGTTTATGATGTATGTGGATACTTTCAAAGATATGTGCTTTCCATACTGCTATAGAGACACTTGGATTCTTCCTTTTGGTATCAGGTTACGTCAACCAAAAGTCAACAAGTATGTTCTCAGAGCTAGGCAGACGCTCAGCCCTGTGGAAACCTCACGTGCTTGATTGCAGTATGTATTTGTTATACGTATTTCTGAACCAGCCACCGAGGTAAGAGACCGTGTTCCCCCTCCCAAGCATCTTACTCTAAGACGGGGCTCCAACTGACCCTGAGCTCCTCTAAAACCCCCCTGGCTGTGGGAGACAAGTGCCCTCTCTGAACAAGTGAGAGAAGTGAAAAGTGGCAGAAGGGCAAGCTACCATTCATATAAGGAAGTAAAGCAAGCTCTTTTAGAGAAATAAGAGCTCTACTAGTGTTCATTGTTAATAGCCAATGTAATAGCACTTAGCTTCATCAGTGTGCCAGATACTGTCCAAAGCATTTTCCATCAATGGGATTATGTGATTCTCACAGCCCTTTGAAGTAGGCTGTCTTATTATCCCCACTAGAGGCCCAGTGCATGAAATTTGTGCATGGGGGGGGGGTCCCTTTGCCCAGCCTGCACCCTCTTGCAATCCAGGACCCCTTGGGAGATGTCCCACTGCCATTGGGTGGCACTCAGACCTGGTTGGCCTCACCCCCATCAAGCCCTACTGGCGGGGGAGACAGGGTCACGTCCCTGACCAGCACCGTGCAGGGACACAGCGTCATGTCCCCGGCCGGCGCTGGGCAGGGACGCAGCATCAACTTCCCACCCACCTGCATGCACCTTGCCGCACATGCAACCCTGCCCCACCTGTGCGCGCCTGCCTCTCACGCAGCCTCCTGCTGATCGGTTGTTACAGCGTGAGGGCGTCACGACCATTAGCATATTAGCTCTTTATTATATAGGATTTTACAGATGAGGAAATTGGGCACATAGAGTTCAAATAACTTTCTCAAGGTGCAAGAGTCAAGATGGTGTAGAACCAGGATTAGATCCTGGCAGCCTGCCACCACAGTTGGAGGAAGAAGTCACATCTGATGGAGAGAAGCAACCCTGTGGAGAAGGATACATTTGAGAAGGGGTTGGGAAGACAGTTAAGATATCAATACTTTGAGATATTTATAGGGCAGAGAGGCAAGAGAGGGCATTCCAGTTGAAAAGGAAATGTATTTAAAGTCAAAGTGTTCAGCTCTAACTGTATTTTGTTAGTAGCTAAGTTTCCATTTTCCCTATTGCCACCATATAATACAGGCCAATACCTCAGTCCCTAAGTGGCCACAGGAATCTGGAAAACTGAAGGGCAAACTAATAATATCAATGACCACAACCCTCAACTTGTGACAAGAAAGGGCAGGCAATGGAAGTCACAAACCATGGAGTGTGAAACTCCAACTGCTACATGTTTTGGAAGGTCTCACATTCCCCCGCCAGGAGGGGCTGTGGGTGAATTCAGAGTAAGTTAAAGTTCTCTGTCCACATCAATGATTCATCTTTAAAAAAGTGAAGTTACTGAATCAAAGTGAAATTGGGTTTTCGAGGCCTCTGGTCAGTTTTTGAGTCATGCCTTGCGTTGGCTGCTTGCTGGGCCGCCGTATCTTCTCCGTGCGATTCTCCCTTAAAGCAGTGCTTTCTGAGGCAGGTGTTCTCGGAGAGCAGCAAAGCCTTTAAGGAGAACCTTCTGGACGTGGGCTGGGAGAAAAGAGACTTGATCAATTAATCAATCTACAATATTTGTTGAGCACTTACTCTGTGGATCTGGAATGTGCTGTGCATGTTTAACAGGACGGAGAGTCTTTAAAAGCACAAAGGCAGTGTGGTTAGGATTTGTCTTCTCCCTACTGAGCCACCTCGGAGACAAAGGTGCTTTCATTCTTCAGTTTAAACCAGGAGCCACAGTCCTGAGCGCCGTATACCAGGAGGAGCCCTGCTGCGTCTCTCCGCAGCCATGGAGGTGGGCAGCGCTGTGCCGCTGGGGAAGGCTGGCTGGCGGAGTGACAGGTTTACTCGGAGAGCTCAACCGGGAAGAAATAATGAATGTAAATGAGGGAGAGGTCATGATGTAAAAGCAGAATGTGCCTGTCTTCCGTTTGGACATTCCGGATGGGGTTTCAGAAAGCTGTTCTGAAAGCCATCACTGACTCCAGGCAGAGCTAGAAGGAGGGAGGGCTTTTCATCTTTTCCATCCACACTCGGTTTCTCATTCTTGAGTTGCCCTGTTTTAACAAAAGGATTTTTTATGTCCTCCAAACCCAAGTTCATAAGCAGATGCAAAATATTTCCATCTGGACATGAGCCAAGTGCAGGGCCCCCTGCTTTGCACTGTCAAAGGTCCCGATGAGCCCGGGGACCCCGCAACCCTGCCCACACGTCTATGGGCTGGGCTTCCCCCATCTCTGTGCAGCCTGGTGGCTCTTGAGAGAATGAAAACTCCATACTGAGCTTTGGGTCCTGAACTAGTGATACCTCAGACCTTCTCCTGGAGGGACAGCTGACTTCCCTCCAGAGAGAGCTGGGGGGTGCCAGGCGTTGGTCAGGCTGGCTGTCCCCTGATATCTCAACACCTCCCCCACCTCCGCTGTGACTGGCAAGAGCCAAGCTTGTCAGCCATAGTGCAGTGTCAAGAGAGGATGGAGGTTTGTGACAAAGAAGGGAAGGGGGACAGGTGGTGAGATGGGATGAGAAGGCCCCTGGCCAGCTCTTTGAGAGAAGGTAATGCATTTGATGTGCTCTAATGGCACTCCCGGCTGAGGGGCCATATGGAGCCCTGGATACCGCACAAGTCCCTCTTACTCCCCAGGTGAGACCACCTTTTCCTGATGAAATCATAGCATCAATTGGGTCAAGCAGGTGCCACTGGTATTTCCTACTGCTCTTATTCTGAAGGGGAAGTTAAAAATATGAGGAGGATCCTGGCATCTGCTCCTAGTATATCTTTTATAGTTAGAGTCTGGCCATGCTGTAGCATTTGGGAATGTATCCTTTCAGATACCTGCACTTTAGAGATAGTCAAGGTTAACCCTGTAAGCCATGAGACAGAAATGGGTAGGACGAAAGGCAAATCTGGCTGTAGAGGCACCTGGAGAAATTTCACTGCTTTTACCACTCCTATGACTCTACCCCCCACTGACTCACACAGCTCACAGCTAAGTTATGCTCCTGGACTCCAAAGGTATTTGAGTTTGTAACCCCAGCTATGGGCACTTTTAAGTGGCTTTTTGATGGACACATTTCTAAAAGATACTGCACTTTCTGAAGCAATATGCAATGACCATATTTTTCTTTCTGCCTCATCATATACTTTAGCCGAGTTTCTGGTCGGAGCTATAAATTGAGTTCGTGTACACAGCGCACTGGCTGGGCTGTCCCAAGGGGGCTTTGGAACGTGCTCTGAAAGTGTCTCTGAGGCCAGGCTGCCCTTTGGTTGGTTGTCTGATGCTGGCAAAGGCCAGCTGACCTTAGGGCAATAGCCTGAGCTCCAGAGAAGGGGAGGGTGGCAGCTTCCTCAGGCTAATTAACAAGTGAATCCGGGCTGACGCTTTCTCAGCCTTTACAATATCCTGTCCCTGGCCTTGGCTCATTCCAAAATGTTGGGGAATTACTGCCTGGTGGACACAGAGACCAACACTGTGCAGCGTTTCATCAGCTGACCATCTCTTCCTCCAATGTGTGGTTTCCAGAACTTTTGAGGTCCTAGTGGCTTGGGTCTCTGACCCTTGTGATGGGATTTTTCCATTGACTGACTCAAGTAACTTGAGCACATCTGTTGGTGTGAGTGCTCAGTCCTAAGGTTGTGTGTGTGTGTGTGTACATGTGTGTGTGTGTGTGTGTGTATTCTAAGAACGTGGTTTTCAACCTATCCCCATTTAGAGTTGCAGTTAGTGCAACCTTCCCCTTGACCCATGATTGCCCATCATGCCGAGCTTCCAGGGCTGTTACCAATGTTTGCTCTCTGGTGAACCTCCCTGATTATTTCTATCAGAAGTTGAGGGGCTGGGTGGGCATTGCAGGCACGGCTTTGTGCCACCATCTTGGCACAGAGGCCCTCTGTCCATGCTTTAAAGAGAGAGCTAGAGAGCAGAACTGCCACATGTGGTATGGGACCAGTTCATTCTGAATCTTGGCCCCTCCTGCCAGCCTGGATTTGGCTTCTTCGGCATTTCCTTAGTTATAGAACTTCTGTTAAGCTAGACTTCAGGCCGTTCTCAATGATGGTTGCTCTACAGTTTAGTTGTGATTTTGATGTGGTGGTGAGAGGAGGTGAGAACAGTGTTTATCTACTTGCCCTCTTTTTTTAAAAAAAATGTTTTTATTGATTTTTAGAGAGAGAGGAAGGGAGAGGGATAGAGAAATAGAAACATTGATGAGAAACATCATTGATCAGTTGCCTCCTGCATGCCCCCTATTGGAGATCAAGCCCCAAACCCAGGCATGTGCCCTGAATGGGAATCAAACCAATGACCTCTTGGTTCATGGGTCGATGCTCAACCACTGAGCCACACCAGCCAGGCAGTTTTATTTTTTGGTTTGTTTTATTTTTATTTATTTTATTGTTTAAAGTATTACATATGTCTCATTTTTCCCTGATTGACCCCCCCTTCCCCGCCACTCCCACCTGGGAGGGCAAGCCCCCCCTG
>NW_006296974.1:267579-275576 GCF_000327345.1 Myotis davidii | reverse complement strand
CAGTCCTAAGGTTGTGTGTGTGTGTGTGTACATGTGTGTGTGTGTGTGTGTGTGTATTCTAAGAACGTGGTTTTCAACCTATCCCCATTTAGAGTTGCAGTTAGTGCAACCTTCCCCTTGACCCATGATTGCCCATCATGCCGAGCTTCCAGGGCTGTTACCAATGTTTGCTCTCTGGTGAACCTCCCTGATTATTTCTATCAGAAGTTGAGGGGCTGGGTGGGCATTGCAGGCACGGCTTTGTGCCACCATCTTGGCACAGAGGCCCTCTGTCCATGCTTTAAAGAGAGAGCTAGAGAGCAGAACTGCCACATGTGGTATGGGACCAGTTCATTCTGAATCTTGGCCCCTCCTGCCAGCCTGGATTTGGCTTCTTCGGCATTTCCTTAGTTATAGAACTTCTGTTAAGCTAGACTTCAGGCCGTTCTCAATGATGGTTGCTCTACAGTTTAGTTGTGATTTTGATGTGGTGGTGAGAGGAGGTGAGAACAGTGTTTATCTACTTGCCCTCTTTTTTAAAAAAAAATGTTTTTATTGATTTTTAGAGAGAGAGGAAGGGAGAGGGATAGAGAAATAGAAACATTGATGAGAAACATCATTGATCAGTTGCCTCCTGCATGCCCCCTACAGGGGATCAAATCCACAACCCAGGCATGTGCCCGGAGTGGGAATCAAACTGTGACCTCTTAGTTCATAGGTCGATGCTGAATCACTGAGCCACACCAGCCAGGCCATCTTCTGGCCCTCTTGACTCAGTAGATTGAATCATTCTCATTTTCTTCTTACCCCAATTATCCAAACAGTCCCTAGAATAAAGCGGTAGGCCAACAAATGTGGAATAAATGCGCCCTTCTAGACACTCTCCTCACAGGTGGTCTTTTCTTCTTCTCTCCCCTGGAGATTTATCCCAGACTATTCCATTTTTCTGGAGCTGCTGTGGCCCTAATTACTCTCCTGGAAAATGACTTCTATAAAATCTGCCTCTTCCACTGAGGGGTGGCTGGGAAGAAGATAAAGATGAAGAGAGAGAGACAAAGGGAAAAATATAGGAGGAAGTGTATTCTTTCATACAAAAGTCTCTCCTTAATAACAGTCTAAGCTAGTGTCTCTTCGTGCTGAGGACCATTACAGGTGACCGCCATCATCGACGGTGCAACCAGAGCGCCAATAAGGTTTGAGAAGCCAGACTGAAAACCATCTCGACAGGAAGTCAACTGCGTTATTTTGAAGTGAACACAGCTCCAAGCAACAGCAGATGCTTAACAATGAAGAGTGGGTGGATGAAATGCCTCACTGCTCTGCTCGAACATGACCTGGATACTTATCGGCAGAGACGGGAGCCATTTGGGGGACTTAGAAATTCTGGTCTTTGACCTACAGGTCTGTAATATATCAGGCAAACTTTTACATCGTGATGCATCTGTTTGTATAATACAGAGTGGGGTCAGGTGGGACCATCCCTTCCAGCTACTTAAAAAGTCAAAGGCCAAATTCTGCACTATGATGAGCAGTTATCAGGACTCCTGAGCCAGCTTGTCAATAGATTCCAGACACTTCTTTTTTTTTTTTTTTTAAAGCAACATACAGTTGTTTATTGGCTGCACACTATTATTATACTGTAACCTCTTTGCTTTGACAACTCCAGGTTTGGTCAATTATTGCAATAGCTTTTTGGTCTCTCTAAGGAAAGCCATTTAGATTTTTTCAAGATTTCCACAGACAGGTAGTGATTAGAATATATTGTCAAAACACTTAGTGTGTGTGTGTGTGTGTGTGTGTGTGTGTGTTTTGTCACATCGCTCACGTGCCAACTTGTTCTTGTTAATTCAGCTCTTCTAGCTCTTGCCTGTTTCTGCGCTTAGTTGTGGGAAGACGAGGTGAGTGAGGCTGAGGAGGAGGTAGCAGCGGTAGCTGCAGCAAGATGAAAATGAACGATATTTTCAAATCCTAAGCAGGGCGGCAGAGGCTAATAATTACATTAAAAAGGCCCTCTGTAGGTAGGTGCAAATAGGCTAGTCTAAACAAGTGCCGCTGTTTTAATATGGGCTGCTGGAGATGTCATTACCTGACGAGACTGCCACCTTTCACCTCCAGCCATTGTGATCCGTTAGGTCTCACTAACGGGAGAGCGAGGAACTTGTTTGCAGGGGATTTGTTGTCTCACGCTCAGAGGCAGCTGAGAGACTTGCCAAGTGACAGGAAGACGCTTACATTCACAAGGTGTGATTGCCTAAGTGTTTGTCTGTGTCTAATTAGTTTGCCTTTGCTGGTTGGTAGCTCTGCAGCCAGGAGGCAGATTGACTCTGCAGGCTGTAAGCAAAGAGGGCTGATTGGTGTTGTTATCATCTGTTTATTTAACCCTCCCTGGAACCAGAAACGTTCTCTGGAAAGGAGGGCCTTTTCTGCTGCCTTAAAAAAAAAAGCATTTAAAAAGCAACCCAAAAACAAAAGAAAGAAAAGGGGGGAGAAAAGGAAGAGAACGGCTCCACCTTAGCTGAGACAGTCTCCTTTATCCTGTACCCGTAGCATGTGAGCCTGCTGGTGACACAGGCTGTTTCTTCAAGAGAACACGCAGAATGGTTTGCTTAAAGATGATGGACTAGACGCTCCAGGCTGAAGAGGAGAAGACTTACCAGAGACCAATGCGGCTCTCCCCTCTTCAATTTTATAAACAACCATGCAGAGGGAAGCCCTGGCCCAGGCCCCTGCCGCGGCTGCGCACACCCTGCAGAAAGATGCGATGAGAAGTTGATTTAAAGGAGGGATTCGCTGTGTCTTGTTGGCTGCCTTTCTGGGTGTGTGCTAGTGGATCAGCCATGGCAACTACTATCGACAGACATTTCCTGGCTCTGGATCTTTTGGTCCAGGCCCCAGGGAAGCCACGGCCCCTTCCTCACCCTTCTGCACTTTCCCTCAAATCTGAGCCAGGGCTCAGGGGCCATGCCTTCAGGTAGGTTTTCGTAAGCAACTGGGTCTCCCAGGGATGGCACATACCCTTACATCTTTGTTTAGTTAGCAAACATCATAGAGGAACTGTTAAAAGAACTGGTATTTTGTGTTTATGGGTCTGCTTCTTCCAATATGTTGTCAGCTTCTTATTAGAGAACTCTGCTTATTAACCTACCATTGTAACCAGCACTAAGTAGGCCTTGAATAATCATGTGCTGAATGAATGAGCAGGCTTATAGTAGCCGACTGTAATATGCATTTATACTTTATTCTTAAGCTCAATTTCTTCCAGTGTTGTTGTTACCCATTAAAGGATGCAGTCTGGATCTTATACAGGAGGACAGATGACAATAACAGCGAACTTTTATCTAGTGCTTACTATGCCCCAGGCACTGCTCTAACTTTTTATATACGCCATCTTGTTTAATCCTCACAAAAATCCTCTGGGATAGGTGCTATCATTATGTCCAGTTTATAGATGAGTAAACTAGGTCTCCACGGCTCTGAGTCACCTGTGCAAGGTCATGCTGCTGCTGAGGGCTGAACCCAGGGCTTGAACCTGGTTCTGCCTGACTTGGCAGCTGTTCCTGTAAGTAGGGAGGATGCTGCCCGAGGTCCCTGTGTGTGCACCCAGGGCCAAGCAGCAGTCATGACAATCCAATCAGAAGGCACAGGAATTAACCAAGATTGTTATCGCCAGCAAGGGTCAAGATAATGAATAAAGCTTATGTTCTGAGCAGATGAGGACAATTTCAATTTTAATTTTTGTTAATCCTCATCTGAGAGAGAGAAACATTGGTGTGAGAGAGACACATCAATTGGTTTTCTCCCGCATGCATCTCGATGGGGGACAGGGATCGAGCCTGCAACTGAGGTAGGTGCCCTTGATGGGAATCGAAACTGCAACCCTTCAGTCCTCAGGCAGATGCTCTAACCAGTGAGCAAGCCACTTAAGGTGATGAAGACAGTTTTATAAAATATATTTATACCTGGTGGGCTCTGAGTGAGGCATTATTGTTCTTTGGAGTCTGAGGTAGCTCATTGAATCAAGGGAGGCTTCTCAAAGATATCACATTATTATCACTACTACCATATTTATTTACTTTTTATTCACATGTTATACTTTTTAATAGACATACTTGGGAAAGGAAAAACCCGAGGCCATGAACAGAGACAGTAAGCCCCAAAGGAAGGGAGAGTGGTGGGCAGAAGCTGTATGCAGGCTCCATCCTGTATGCAGGAATAAAATGATGCTATTGAGTGGAAGCAGAAGTGGAGGCAATGAGCAGCCCCACCAATGGCAGGAAGAAGGGATGTCAGGGCATCGAGAGGAAAGAAAAGATTTCTCTAGTAAAAATGAGAGTTAGAGTATTAGGTTAGTCTTCCCCTCCTCCCCCAACCCCTCCCCCCCCCAGATCCAAATCAGTAATTAAGCCATGTCAATAATTATGGATTCAGAATGGTCTCAAAGTCCCTCTTCTGTTAATATTTCCCAGGCATTGCTTTTCTCCTTTGATAGCCATGTCCTTGCCACATGAAGGACTTCACATTTTACAGCAAGCCCACTTTGTTCAGTCCCTACTTTTTGCAAGCACTTGTTTGCACAAGATTAGAGAAATGAGTATAATTAAGAGAGAAAATAAATAACAAATATGTAGGATTAATCTGAATCCCCACTGTTTTTTTAAAAATATATTTTTATTGATTTCAGAGACGAAGGAAGAGGGAGAGAAAGAACATCAATGATAAGAGAGAATCATTGATTGGCTGCCTCCTGCATGCCCCCCACTGGGGTCTGAGCCTGCAACCCAACATGTGCCCTTGACTAGAATCGAACCTGGGACCCTTTAGTCCTCAGACCAATGCTCTATCCACTGAGCCAAATCAGCTAGGACCATGTGTGATCTTTTTAAAAATATATATATTTTATTGATTTTTTACAGAGAGAAAGGGAGAGGGATAGAGAGTTAGAAACATCGATGAGAGAGAAACATCCATCAGCTGCCTCCTGCACACCCACTACTGGGGATGTGCCCATAACCAAGGTACATGCCCTTGACCGGAATCGAACCTGGGACCCTTCAGTCTGCAGGCCGACGCTCTATTCACTGAGCCAAACTGGGTAGGACCCTGTGTGATCTTGATGGTTTGTTCAACCAGAATAAAGGGGAAGTGGGAGGAAATAGGAGGCTTGCCTTTGAGAGGCCTCTGCTGAGCTGCTGTGGGATCCAGCAGGCACCTTCCTTAGTGACAGCAGCAGGTTAGTCCCAGGACGCTGGGCAGCCTGGCAGGGCCTGAGAGCTGGGAGCCTTGTACTCTGTGACCACTGTCACCCACAGCTTTGGGCAACTGTCCCATATTCTTTGCTGCCTTGGTAGCCTCGGCTAGGTAACAACCATTTAGAAGTGGTTGTTGCATGTCTAGTTCTTTCCTTGGTGCAAGCTTGGGAACAGATTTCTCTGCAAGGACAGTACCGTATACTTTATGTGCTTTTATTTTATTTTGTGTTTTAAAAGATTCGTTTGATAGTGTTTATAGTGTTGGTCCATGACCGATAGGAAATGCAAAAACAAAACTATAAGAACCAAAACTTGTCCTTTACCACAGATAGTTTGAGAAATATTGGTGTGGAGCACTGCTTGTCCTTGGCAGGACTGAAAAGAAGGAAAGAAAAAAAAGTCTCATCTTTTTTTGCATATCATTGCATATCTATACAGAGTGGGGCAAAAGTAGGGTTACAGTTGTGAGTACAGGAAACACAGAGTTTATTCCTGTACAGAATTATGTATTAATTATTATATTATTTTCCATATGAACAATGGTAAACCTACTTTTGTCCCACCCTGTATATTTCCTCTATACTGTTAGAATCTGTATTTTTCCTTCCTGGCTGCCTTCCTTTATTTACACACACACACACACACACACACACACACACACCCTCAGCATTCATGATCACCAGGCTCATTTGTCTTAAGATTTGACTTTCACTTTCTCTAACAATAGACTAAATGAACCCATGGCTAGATTAACCTTTCATTGTTTTTCTGTAATGCATTTCTTAGGAATGATTCAAAGTACTTTAAAAAGTTGTGTTAAAAATTGTGATGGTTTTTATCTGGGAAGGAGCTTGTTTGGCACACATATAAACCTGGCAGGATGCCACAGTAAACCAAGCTGCCCTGGTTTATGGGTCAATGAGCCATAAAAAAATCTCTGCAATAAACGGAGAGAAGAAACCCAGTCCAGTCTCCTGACACCATAACTAGTGACTGTATTTTCCAAATTGAAGGACAGTCATTTATTGACTCAACATTTATTAATCTAAAATAAGAAGTGAGATCCAGCCTACTATCTCCACAAGTACCTCCAGACTTCGTAGACGATTCCTTGGAAGTCTCTGTATTCTTTGGGAATACTTATCAGGGGCCCACCCCCTACCTGCCATCTCAAGCTAAGACTGGCAGAATCCACGGCTGAGTCCAGAGCTGCTGAAGGGTGCAGGGAGTTGGCAGGGGACTAAAGCATAATGCCTCTGGGTTGCCTCTGATCCGTGAGTGAATGGGTTTTGAATGGCTTATGCAGGATCCAAGAGTTTCTTGTGAGTTAGAGTTGACTGAGGGCCAAGAGTTAACCTTGGGAGGTAGTTGGGAATATGAGCCTTGGGTGGAAGTGAGATATAAGGACGTGAGAAGAGGTTGTCTGTATGTTTTCTGCATACTTTAATGAGGGATAATGATGTGTCAGATCCTGATTAAAGTGCTTGACATACATTATGTTATACTAGAGGCCCAATGCACAAAATTCCTGCAAGAGTAGGCCTTCCTTCCCCCGGCTGCCGGCACCAGCTTCCCTCTGGCACCTGGGACCTGGGCTTCCCTTGAAAAGGGAGGCCCCACCCACCCGCCACAGCCCACTGGTCGATGGCCCCGGCCTCCCTCTGTGGGGCAATCATGAGGCAATGGCTGTGCCCCCGACCAATAGCATCACACCCGCCTTGGTTGGCCTGGTGCCAGTGGGTGTCATAGCTTGGTCTCGGATGGTCGTCTGGAAGGTTGTCCAGATGGTCGTTCTGCTGTTTGGCCATTCGGTCGATTTGCATATTATGCTTTTATTATTATAGATAATCCTTGTCACACAACAGCCCAATGAAGTGGGCACTACCTAGTTTACAAAGGAGACCTGGAGAGGTTACGTAACTCATCTAAGGTCATGTAGCCCAAATGTGATGAAGCCCAATCTGTCCCAGCCCAGGGCCAGTGCTTCTCAGCCTTTAGCACATGGCGCACTTATTAAACACAGATTCCCAGAGGCCACACTCAGAGAATCTGCGGGTGGGAGCCAGTGTTTAGCATTTCTAACAAGCTCCCTGGTGCTGCTGATGTTGCTGGTGCAGGGACTATGCTTATGGTTGGTTATTGCCAGACCCACACTCTTAACTAGATGTGAGGCTTTCTCTCGCCTTCATCTCTCCACCTCCCTTCTGTCTTTCTTGCAGCAGAGCGGGAGGCTACCCTGCCCAGTTCTTTGAGTTTGCAAACCCAAGTCTGTTTCTCTAGTGAATCCAACAGGTTAAATTTTGCATTGCTTTTGTCTTTCTGTGTTTGGGGGAGGGAGAGACAGAGGTGAGGCAGAATTCATTGTTTGTGTTCCAAGTTATAGAACCATGTAAATACACTTCACACCCCATCCATCACCTTGCAGAATGCAGAGCAGGGGTCCTAAGAACAGTGAGGCTTCTGTAGGACCTGCGGCCCTGCTCCGCTGCCTGCCCACTGGACACGGGCAACTGCAACACAGCTCACAAAGCAGCACAGATATTGGTGATTAATCATGTAGACATACGCTGTGAATGACTTCCGTGTGTAATCTAAGCGTGGCTTTTAGTTCTGCAGGGGAGAGTTCGAAGTTCAGTTTCCATTCGCTTTTTCTCCTGAATAACCAGGTTGGATTGACTTCTTGTGGCTCATCCCTGTATTTCCCCACCCAGATGTCTGCAGAGGCTTCGGAAGGAACAGGCCCTGCGCCTCTGGCGGAAGGAGACAGCT
>NW_006296974.1:260545-267518 GCF_000327345.1 Myotis davidii | reverse complement strand
TCCCACTCCTGCGGCCAGGGTGCTGCTGCTGCCTCCCTTCCTGGAGGTGCTATCGGGGTGACAAATGGCGATGGTAGAGCGCCTGGAAAACACCACGTGTGCCCGCGAGTGCAGGCATGACCCTACACCACGCCATCGTGGCACGTCCTGCCCTGGCCTCTCTGTGTTGAAGGAAGGCGCAGCCAAACACACCCATACAGCCGTCGCACACACGGTGGGAGTTCATGGTTCTCTAGCCCTTCTTTCTAGCGTGTCTGGGTAAAGCCTGTCCACAGACAGGAAGGGACAGCGTTTCCTTCTAAACACACACACACACACATACACACACACACACACACACAGCAAATAATGTTCATTTAATGTTTAAAGAGCCTCATGAAAGTTCAAAGACGTTGCATGTTCAGCCTATGGATTTCATTATCACAGGTGTGTAGGAGGAAATGTCTGTCTTGTTCCTGTTGTGTAAAAGGGGGAAGAGACAAGTGAGAAAGCTAAGAGATGGGCCGCAGTGATGGGTGCCTCCCCACTCTACCCTCCAACTTGCTGTTCGATTAATTTCCTTGATGTGGCTTTCTCTCTTTTTTTTTTCCTAAAGAGATATATTTCCCCTTTATGGCTTTCTCTTAATAACATTTACTGAGCATCTATTATGTACAAAAATCCACTGCATTCCTATATACTAACACTGAAATTTCAGAAAAAGAAATTAAAAAATTCTTCTTGGAATGAAAACAAACAGATTAAACACAGAGGAGTAAACTTGACAAAGGATGTGAAGGACCTACTATATACTGAAAAGTACAAAACATTATTAAAAGAGTTAAAAAAGACCCAATGAAATGGCAAGGCCTTTTCAAATGGGTGGGGTTCCACTGAAGGTTTAGAAAGCCTGGAGAATAGAAAGGAAGATTGGGAAAAATAACAAGGGAAAGGGATTGAGTGGGTATTGGGAATAAAAGCCTGGAGGAGTCAAAAGATGGGATGCGAACTTTGGGGACTAAGGCAAACGCATATGCACCGATTATTTGCTGCTTGAGGTCAGCTCTTGTGAAAATAGCGCCGCACTAAGGAAAGTGGCCACTTCCTTAAGGTGGTGGGAGGGACCCCCAATCTCCCTTTGGTTTCCCCCATGGGGACTATAGCATACAGAGTGTGGGGTTAGTTTGTGCCTTTCACCTTCTGATACCCATCAGTAGTTCTCAAGTACGACTGGGATTCCTTTCCCTTCCCCACGTTTCTAAATCACTGAATGCCAAAAAAAAATACAGATTCATAGGCCCACCCACTGCAAAACCACACAGAAAAATAAGGTTAAGCTTTTGGGTGCAGGGACCTCACAATCTGTATTTTGAGGAACACAGGAGTTTCTAACACATTAAAATGTGAGAACTACTGGTGTCAATTCTTTTTTTCTTTTTTTTTTTGGTGGGGGGGGCATCCTGTGTGATTCATGCCATGATTTGGATCTCACCCTTGTGTATGTATCAGATGAGACAATCAATGTGTAAGAAAAGGTTTTTTTAGATGGTAACATCCAATAAAATATTAGGTATAACTGCCATTAGCTATTTGATGTAATTTTGTAATTGAATCATTAGATGTTAGCCATTCAAGGCAAAAGATCCTTATAAATACCAAAACATCATTAGGTTGATAGTGATGTAATTGTTCTAATTTGCATATCTTTAAAGATGATTTCAGTATACTTGTTCAAAAGTTCTTTTCATTGTTCTTTCTGGCCCATGTTGCTAAAGGTAATCTTGTGATTTCTGCTGATAATATTAATTTCTTTCCTGATTTCCTTTGGATGGACTCCATTGTCAAACCAACCTGAGCTTATGCCCTACCTCTGCGACCTGCAAACTGTGATAGTTAGCCATGGAATTTTCCTCTCCACCCTTGCTTTCTCATCTGTAACATGGAAAATGAAAAGCCTACTATGTAAGGCTGTTGGGAGAATTAAGAGTTCAGTTAACATAGTTGCACACGGCACTCAACAAAAGGTTATCATTAACCTGTCTTTAAATGAGATCTTTCCCCTAAATTTGATAACTTCGTAGCATGTTACTCTTTTATAATCTTGTCACAGTTCTGCCATGCAAAGCCCCCTGATCTCAGCTTCACTAATTTGCCATGTGTAATGACTCTGATGAAACAAATTGTAATTACAGTGGAAGATCACTCAGAACATTAGCACTGCCGCAGTGGCTTATTCCTGAGCTGTCTTACTTGCATGCTAATCTTCAGCACCTCCTTTGGTGACCAAGCCAAATGCTTAGGACCACGTTTACTAGTCTGGCAATGGCTAACACGAACAGGAGACAGAAGAGTAGGCGACTGTCTAACCTAAAAGAAGTTATTTCTTCACCAATTTCCCCCACTCTTTTAATATTGTGATTGATTCTTAGTCCAGTGGGAAAATGTATATAGTAGCCATGTTTCACACATACATAAGCATGTCCTTGGCCAAGAGCAGGCAATTTACATTATTCATTTTTTATGATGGGAGTTTATGAAATTTCTTCAGTTTATGGGAATTGTTATAAAATCTAGAGAATTAGAAGGAAAACTGGAGGAGACTTCTTCTATTTAGTGTTGGTAAAATAGCAGTTAAAGTGTACTTCTGGGTAAATGAGTAATAAAAGTTGTCAAATCTAAAGTTGATTGACTGGAATTTATTCTAAGTTTTACAACAGATCTTAATCAAAAGGTTATAGCTGTGAGGGCTTTCCTGACAAAATATGTATATATTTAAGTTTCATTGGTTACAGAATTACATTAGATCTAACTGATGTAAATGGAAATTTATTCAGTGGAAAAAAAATCCCACCACCATAATGCATTCATTTGCATGTGCAACACCAGTTCAATCTTTCTCAGTTTTTTTTTTCTCTTTAACTCTCTCCTTCCAAATGCTGTCATTCAGGATAAAAATTGATAGCAGCAAAAACATTCTAATTAAGATTTTAAGCTACATAAAATATATAATTCTAGGTTTTGAATTGATTTCCTTATAAAAATGTCAACATCCATGGTGTACATCTGATAGGAGAAACTTATCAGAGTGACACTTAAATCCTTTCTCTTTGACTAATGGGAGGATGGGTGTCCCCATGTTATCAGATCCTCAGTTTTATTCTAATTGCAGTAGTTGCTTTGAGGTTTGCCTTTTGTTTCTTTTTCTCCTGTCCATCCTATGGCACGTCCATTTTCTGGAAAATGCAATAAATTATTTCAAAAAAAATTGAGTCCTTAGATTTTTTTAAAAGAACAATGACCTTAAAGCTGGTAGCCCGGGATTCTCCTTGGCTGTGATTTCATGGGGCAATACTGGAACCAAGACCAGGTGTCCCCGGGATTCCATGAATAGAGGGTGCTGTGTATGTCTGCAGGTGCCACATTGCTGTGCAGATCATGGACATTTCAGTGGAACTGGGGGATTGGTGACCCCTTTTACAGCACGGGGGTGGCATGACGGGGTTGTAGACTTGAGATTGGGAATTCTGGAAATGTCTTGGTGGTGATAAATCCTGTACTTCACAGGGGAAAGAGCTGCTCCTATCTGCCTATATACTTACTGATCTATCCTTACTACAGGGCAAGCTTTTGGGGGATCTGCGGGACAGGGTCTATTTTAGTCAGATCACAGTGGTCCTGGATCAGGTAAAGCACCACATTCAAACACACCTCCTACCATCCTTTCTGCATGACCTCAGCTTCCGGTGGTTGCCTGGCCCCTGGCTGGGAATCTTCTGGTGATTCCTGCTTGACAGATGCATGCTCCAGAGTTAAAACGAGTGCTCCACCCTTTGGACACAGCTGGTTCAATTCATTCTCTCCAGTGATAGGACTTCCTGTGTTAGTGGATAGGATCTCTGTGTTAGTGGTGAAAGTCTTAAGGACATTGACAAAATAAGGAAGAATGTAGACTTGTGATTGTCTGCCCAAGTTTGATGTAATATGTTAAAGTAAAAACATCTCTTCCCCCAAAGAATTTCTCAGTTCTAGAATGGGTTTCAGGAGTTAACCCACCCCCTAACTTAGGCATATTTTGCATATCATATGCCTACAATTATTTCTTGGTAGCTGACTCTGGTTTTGGTTGCTTCCTGTTCAGCATTTCTCAAGAGTTTTGTGCAGTGAAAGATGGCACAAACAGTCCAAGCCTGGGTTAATGCCTTATTTTGGTACCCTCATCTCACCTGTGCTATCATCATATTTTCACACTATCTGGAAATTTCCTTTTGCTTCTAATTCTCATCCTCAACAAGAAGGTGTTGCTTATATTCCTAGGAGTATTTCTGGCCTTAGCCATGCCTGGAATTAGGAAGTGTTCCCAAACTGATGAATGAATGAATGATTAACTACTGAGGCACTGTAATAATTATTAGCATTTTTAACTGGTAGGCATTCAGGGTGGTGTTTGGTACTTAAAACCCACTTCCTTTTTGGACACACTTAGGAAGTTATTTACATAAGGTAGTGGCTTTTATTAGAATCAAGGAAAACCTGAATTCAACTGTCATAACTACCCTCTCCATTACAGTAGGATGGGACTCCCCAATAAAGGTTCCTGTTCCACCCTCCTACTCACCCATACATCACACAGAGCAAATTTCAGGTCCATGTAGCCAACCAATGGTTGGTCAGGGATCTAGAGCCGATAGCTAGGAGGAAGGCTGGGCCTGCAGGGTAGCCCTTCCTCAGGTGCAATGCCCGATGGCACAGGGAGCAGGGGATGTGCCCTTGGGTGCAAGCACAGGGAGGGAGCTGGACTCTGCGATGGAGGAAAGAGGTTGGCCTTGGGCTGCCTGAGAAGTGTGCCAGTGTGGGAAGGGAGTGCCCTCATCCACGTGGATGGGCACCACCTTTCTCTGTCATGACCTTGCCTGCCACTGACAGGTGGCCCAATGAGTGTCAGTGTAGTAGCTATGCTGGTGGGGAGGAGCTAAGAAGAGGTTGATAGAGAAGCTGGAGGGAGATAATTGCCTTCCTCTATGTGCTGAGGCAGAAAAGGGGAAGACACAGGGAAGGCGTTCCCTCCCTTTTGCAGATAAAACCCAGCGTGACAGATCTCTGTGGCCTTTAGAGGTGACTCCATCTGACTGGAAGGGTCAGCGCATCAACCATGAATACCATATGTCCTCATTTCGAAGACAGCTTAACCGATATGGCAAGCTAATAATAGCTCCTGAGGAAACAAAGAAACACTTCCATGGAAAATGTTCTTAATAGAACTTCCTTGCTGACTGATCGATTGCACTGCCGGGCTGCCCCTTCCCTAAGAGAAATGGCAAATTTGGCAAAGTAAGCTCTGCCTAAGGAAACTCGGAAACACACCGGGGAGATGCACGGGCTGTGGAATCTCCACAACGGCTGGCCTCGTCCTACTTTGTGCAGCAGCGAAATTGACAAGGTGCTCAGGCATCAGAAAAGCTGCACATTACAGCACTTGTCCTTCAGTGTATCCTCTCTCCTTATTTACATATTTCCCATAAAAGGTACATCTTCAGAGTTCAGCTCCTAAAAGCGAACATGCTAATTTTCTCACAGATCTATTATGTATGAATGAGAAGAGTCTATTCCTTCCTCAGTGTGTGGAGGATTTGTGCGTGTAACCCCCCATTAGTGTTAATGGCAGATCTATGCATAATTTCCCTGACTCCCAGAATCCAGGCCGCCTGCCTAAGCCACATGCAATTACTTACACACACAATGATAGGGAGCTGAGACTGGGGCCCAGAAAGCTGGGTTTGAAGGCAGGATTTCAAGTTTTCACACTTTAGGGGTCTGTGTTCAAAAAAGAAGGTTGCAAAGGATAGAAGAGATTTGCTTATCTCAAAACACCTATAGAACGTTTCATGGCTTCTGTGTGTTAAGATAGCTCTCTGGCCCTAACCTGTTTAGCTCAGTGGATAGAGGGTCGGCCTGCAGACTCAAAGGTCCCAGGTTCAATTTTGGTCAAGAGCATGTACCTCGGTTGCGGGCACATCCCCAGTAGGGAGTGTGCAGGAAGCAGCTGATCGATGTTTCTCTCTCATTGATGTTTCTAACTCTCTATCCCTCTCCCTTCCTGTCTGTAAAAAATCAATATATATCCTATATACCCTCTCCCGCCTCCGTGGCAGCTCTAAGAATGTCCGACTGCAGCTTAGGACTGCTCCCTGCTGGCAAGTGGACATCCCCCGAGGGTTTGCTGGGTTGCCAGAGGGATATCTGACTGCCAGCTTAGGCCCGATCCCTGGGGAGGGGGCCTAAGCCAGCAGGTGGACATGCCCCGAGGGGTCCCAGACTGCGAGAGGTCACAGGCCGGGCTGAGGGACCCCCCTGAGTGCACAAATTTTTGTGCACCGGGCCTCTAGTATATATATATAAAAGAAAGCTTTCTGCCCCACAAGCCTGAACTGGTAGCAGTCAGGGATTGCACGGCTCTGTAGGGTGCCTGGCTCACAGAAAGTGCATAGTCCTTTTTTGTGTGATTGAACAAATGAACAATATAAGTCTTTTCTTAATAGGTTTGGTGATTCACTGGATTTTGGCATTTGATTTGCCTCTGGTGTCCTCAGATTTGGGGTTGGAAGCCTTTTACTTGCTATTATGTAACACGTTTCCTAGATGGCAGAAACTTTACCTGCATTGTTACAATGAATTCTCCTAACAACCTTATTATAGACTAGAGGCCTGGTGCACAAAAATTTGTGCACTCAAGGGGACGGGGGGGCCTGGCCTGTGCCCTCTCTCAGTCTGGGACCAATCTGGGGATGACCACCTGCTGGCTTAGGGCCGCTCCCCGGGGGGATAGGGCCTAAGCTGGCAGTCAGTCATTACTCTGGCAGCCCAGGAGCCCACAGGGGATGTCTACTTACCAGCGGGAAGCAGGCCTAAGCTGCAGTTGGACATCCTTAGTGCTGCAGAGGAGGCAGGATAAGCTCCCACCACCACTGCTGTACTGGCAGACATAAGCCTGGCTTAT
>NW_006296974.1:256668-259424 GCF_000327345.1 Myotis davidii | reverse complement strand
ATAACTCCAGCTCTGAGATCCTGGCTGGATGAAAGCATGTTTCTGGGGTTTTGTTTAGCTTCTATATTTGTTACAATGTTTCAAACTGCAGGCTCAGAGGCTGCCAAGGCAGGCGGGGAACGTTGGAGTCCTCCGTCAGTGAAGCAAGCAAGCCTCATGTTAGTTTCAAGCTGCCTGGCTGCTGGCCGCCATCTTGGCTGGAAGTTAATTTGCATATCTTGCTGATTAGCCAATGGGAAGGGTAGCGGTCGTACGCCAATTACCATGTTTCTCTTTTATTAGATAAGGATGTCCCCCTTATCTGTAGGAGACATTCCAAGATCCCCAGAAGGTGCCTAATACTGGGGCTAGTACTGAACTCTATATATACTATGTGTTTTCTATATAGTACAAACATACCTTTTCACTTAAAGGAAGCACTTTATGGCTTCTCTTTGCCATATTCTAATTGACAGCATCACTACTCTTTCACTTTGGGACCATTATTAAGTAAAATATGGGTTATTTGAACACAAGCACTATGCCACCTCCACAGTTGACCTGATAACTAAGTGGCTAATGGAGTGTATACAGGGTGGACACACTGGACAAAGTTTCACTTGCCAGGCAGAATGGAGCAGACTGGTGCAAGATTTCATCACAATACTTAGAATGGCCTGCAGTTTAGGACTTACGAATTACTTGTTTGTGGAACTTTCCATTTAATATTTTCAGTCCATGGTTGACTGTAGGTAACTGAAGCCACGGAAAGCAAATTGTGGATATGAGGGGGACTAGTATATTTCAATTTGGAGATGAGTGAACTAAAATTTGGAGAACATAAGTTACTTTTATAAGGTCTTATAATCAATAAGAATTTGAACTAGAACTTGAACTTGGGTCTTTTGATGATAACATTCATGTTCTTTTACAATAGGTTCTTCCTCTCTGTTATATTACTCCATTCACTTTTTCTTGAATCTAGATTCCCCCAACTTATTCCTAGTTCCCTGAATGACACAAAAAAAATGTGAGTTCTGTTATAAGAGGAAGAAAATGTCATTGTGGATAGAGTAAAAAACAAAACAAAACAGGTGACTTAAGAGCCATTGTTTCTCCTTCTTGGGCATAAGTTATAGCTCTCTGGTGCAGTAAAAGTACATTTGCCCATTCTCTGAGTGGACTTTTAGTTCCATAGACACGGATATATCACATTCTTCTGTGGCATAATTGTCACCTTATTTTTTTACTTGGCCAAAATGGGTGTTTGTCTTATGACTTCAAGATACAATTTGAATAACTGTCTGTGCATTAGCTTTGCCTAACAGTTTGCCATTTCCATGGTTTGCATGATATAATTCTATAATAAATCAATGTAAATACAATCTATAATGAATAAATAATAATTAGTATAGTTAATATACATTAACATTTGATTTGATCTGATTGACAAATTATAACTCAGTACCCTTGAAACTTCCTGAACATATGGCATCCTGTATCATAAAAGCCTAATATGCTAAGTATCTGGTCGTCCAGTCAGCCATTCAACCAATCAAAGCATAATATGTTAATAGTATGCTAAGGCCACTCAACTGCTCACTATGACAAGCATGACCACCAGGGGCAGATAGTTGACCGGTCCATCAGTTCCTATGACGTGCACTGATCACCAGGGTGCAGATACTCGAACTGGTAGGTTAGCTTGCTGCTGAGGTCTGGCCATTTGGGAGTGTGCGAGATGGGTTGGACAAGCCCTGGAGCCCTCCTGCGGTCCCTCCCCAGCTGGCCAACCTTCCACATCCCTCCCTGGCCCTGATTGTGCACTGGTGGGGTCCCTTAGCCTGGCCTACACCCTCTCACAATCCAGGACCCCTTGGGGAATGTTGGAGAGCTAGTTTCTGCCCAATCCCGCAGGCCAGGCTGAGGGACCCCATTGATGCATGAATTCGTGCACCAGGCCTCTAGTACAGTTATAAGGATATGGCCCATTGAACAAGATCTGCTACTCTCTGATAGTTCACTGGGGCTGCATTTCCAGGAATTCAAATCTCCCCAACTTTTCCCACTCTGCAAATGGATTTTGTTCCACATAGTGCCAAAGCTTAAATCTTTAGCCTGGACTAAGATGAAGTACTTGAAAACACTTGGTAAATTATGTAATATTCAAATAATAGAAATAACCATAGTTACATTTTTAATTTTTCAGGCATCTCCACAGTATTTGCTATAGTGATTGCACCAATCTGCATTCCTACCAATAGTGCATGAGGGTTCCTTTTTGTCCATGACCTCATCAACACTTCTTGTGGTAAATTTATTGGTGATAGCCATTTTAACAAGCATGAGGTGATATGTCATTGTGGTTTTAATTTGCCTTTCTCTGATATTCAGCATCTTTTCATATGTCTGTTGGCCACCTGTATGTCCTCTTTGGAGAAGTGTCTATTCAGGTCCTCTCCCATTTTTTAATTGGATTGTTTGGTTTTTGGTGTTCAGTTTTATGTGTTCTTTATAAATTTTGCATATTAATCCCTTATCAGATGTCTCATTGGCAAATATGTTCTCCCATTCAGTAGGTAGTCTTTTCATTTTGTTGATGGTTTTCTTTGTTGTGCAAAAACTTTTGGTTTGATGTCATTCCATTCTTTATTTTTTCTTTTGTTTCCCTTGCCTGGGGAGATATAGTAGAAAAAATATTGCTCAGAGAAATGTCTGAAATTTTACCATGTTTTCTTCTAGGAGATTTATGGTTTCAAGTCTTTTATTTAAGTCTT
>NW_006296974.1:254711-255658 GCF_000327345.1 Myotis davidii | reverse complement strand
TCATGATTAGTGATGTTGAGCATCTTTTCCTATATCTAATAGCCAACTGTGTGTTCTCTTTGAAAAACTGTCTATTCAGGTCCTTTGCCCATTTTTAATTGGATTATATGGGTTTTTTATTTTTATTTTTTGGTGTTGAAGTTGTATAATTTCTTTTATAAATTTTGGATATTAACCCCTTATCAGAATATCTTCACCAATTCAGTGGGCTGTCTTTTCATTTTGTTGATGGTTTCCTTTGCTGTGCAAAACTTTTTATTTTATTTTTTGTGCAAAGCTTTTCAGTTTTATGTAGTACCATTTGTTGGCTTTTTCTTTTGTTTCTCTTGCCAGAGAAGATATATAAAAAAATATTGCTAAGAGAAATGTCTGAGATTTTATTGCCTATGTTTCCCTTTAGGAGTTTTATAGTTTCAAGTCTTTATTTCATTTTGAATTTAATTCTTATATATGGTGTAAAGAGGTAATCTAGTTTCTTTCTTTCTTTTTTATTTTTATTTTTTGGCATATATCAGTCCAATTTTCCCAACACCATTTATTGAATAGATTGTGTTTACCCCCATATGTCCTTTATCAAATATTAATTAAACATAGAGGTGTGGGATTATTTATGGGCTTTCTATTCTGTTCAATTGATCTATGTAACTTTTTTTATGCTGGTACCATTCTTTTTTCATTTTTTAGAAGTTAGTTTCACCAGGTATAAAATTCTATGCTGACAAGTTTTTTCTTTTATTACTTTAAAGATATCAATGCTGGGAGCCAGTCCATCCTTGCTGTTTCAAGGGACCTGGCATATATGGCATACTGTTCTTAATATGTTTGCTCACCTTCTTGGCGCTGTGTTTTAACCAAGGTCACCTCTCCGAGAAAGGTTGTTTCCCCAAGTAGGGATTTTCCCCTGAAGTTAGGGAGGGAATAAAACCTCTTAACTAAGTGCCAGGTGG
>NW_006296974.1:248687-254479 GCF_000327345.1 Myotis davidii | reverse complement strand
TGAACGCTGTGTCCATGTTATTCCTTCTTCGCCGACTCCGTCCACACCTTTGGGGACTCCTGGACCTGCTGGGGTTGGACCCCAGCATATCAATCCATTTTGTCTTCTACCTTAAATAATGACAGGCAAAGAATCTAACATTATTTTCATCTTTCTTCCTATGTTTGTTATATATCTATTTTTTTCCTCTGGATATTTGTAAAATGTTTTCTTCATTACTGGTTTTAGGCAATATTATGTTGTATGTCAGTGTGCTTTTATTTATTCATCTTGCAATTGAATTGCATTTTTGGATCTGTGGGTTTAAAGTTATTATCCAATTTGGAAGAAAATTGGCCATTATAACCCCAAATTTTTTTTGCCACCCTACTCCATTTCTGATATCCCAATAACGTATCCATTAGAAAACTTGATATTGTTTTACAGGGCATTGGTACACTGTTCACTTTTAAAGTTGGTTTTTTTTTTTCTCTCTGTGTTTCATTTGGAATTATTTCTTTTGCAATGCCTTTAAGCTTACTGATTATTTTTTCTTTCACAGTGTCTACTCTGTCTGCTATTAATCTCATACAAGTTGGTCTTTTAAAAAATATTTTCCTTATGTGTCCTCATCATACCTATGTTTTCCTCTATATTATTTAACTTATAGAGCATATTTATAATGCCTGCTTCAAAGTCCCTATCTGCTTATTTTATCACCTATTGTTACTATGTGTAAATGTAGTAATTGATTTTTCCCCTCTCCTGATTGGATGTGGTATGTTCCTGGTTATTTGCTTGTCTTGTAAATTTTGGTTAGATGCCAGGAATTGTAAATTTTATGTTGTTGAGTGTTGACTTTGGTTGTATTCCTTTAAATTGTATTAGATTTGTTCTGGTATGTTTCCAGTTACTTGAAGTCAGTTGGTTCCTTTTGGAGTTTGCTTTAAGCTTGTTAGGGCAGGTCTAGGATAGCCTTTATTTTATGGGTAGTTTAATTAGGCTACTAAAGTCATACCCTTCTGGTGATTCTGCCTGATACCTGTGTATTATGAGGTTTGTTCACTCTGTCTGGTGGGAACATAAAAAGAGCTTTGGGAATTGTTTGATCTTTCACTTTTCCAGAGGATTTCTCCTGGGTTTAGGGGAATTTACTCTCAATCATGTGTAGATCAATCCTCAGCCAAAGACTTGAGGAGTCCCCCCAACTCACTGCAGCTCCTACCTCTCTGAGTTTCTATTTCACAGGCTATAGCTGTTTTGCCTTCTTTAAGTTCCTTTTCTGTCTCTTTACCTAAGTGAAACCTTTGGGCTCTGTTTAGGCACCCTTCCCTGTGTTGTAGCCCAGAAACTTCCTCTAAGTAGTAGGCTGCAGAATTGTAGGGATTAATTACCTTGTTTGTTTCCCTTTTCTCAAGGAGTTAGCCCTATGCTGCCTATTTTTCAATGTCAAAACCTTTGTATCACATATTTTGTAAAATTTTCTAGTCGTTTAAGGCAAGAGTCTCTAGTACTCCATTTTGGACATAACTTGTGGCTCTAGTGAACAAAGCATACATATTAAGTAAAGTAATCATACATATAGTTAATGCTTAAAATATGTAAACTGTTTCTAATATTCTCTGTTATTTCAGAAAGCAGCTCTAGAATCAAAGGACAAAAGTGGTAGTTTGAAAGATTTTCTACTCTACCTTTCCAAAATTGGAATTAGGAAGGAAATAGTAGGTCTTGTTTGCTTTTAACCACAGGAAGTAATTATATAGGCTATAGAAAAAGCGGCTTCCTTCTAAGGTAATTCCTTATTGCATAAATGATCTCTATATTTTCTCCCAAATTTCAAAGTTTATGACATTATTTGCATAATGTCTCATAACTAAATAGTGCTAGAGTTGAAGTAGAGTTGAGATTTCCGTGAATCTCAGGTTAGTGAGATTTCCATGAGAAATCTTCAGAATTACCTCTTTAATTTTAGCTAAACTATCCATAAAAATGACTATGGGAGAGATTTAAATTTATAAGGTTTAGTGAGAGAATATTTGGTAAATGTAATACTTACAAAGATTTTGTTGTGTGTCTACTTAGACACTATTTTTGTCTTTGTATCAATATCTTAGCCATGAAAAAAGATCAATAATTTTGCCTGGCTTGTGTGGCTCAGTGGTTGAGTGTCAACCCATGAACCAGGAGGGTGAGGTTCGGTTCCTGGTTAGAGCACATGCCCAGATTGGGGACGCAATTTCCAGTGGGGGGCATGCAGGAAGAGGTCGATCAATGGTTCTCTCTCAACCATTGATGTTTCTATCTCTCCCTCTCCCTTCCTCTCTGAAATCAATAAAAACATATATTTAAAAAAATCAATGATGTTACTCAAAGGGTGGAAAAAGCCTAACTGGCCTAAAGATTTTTCCCAAGCAGTGCTCTTACAATACTTCAAGGAGTTACCGGGACATAGAGTAACTGAGTTCCTGAAAAACAAACCAATTCCTAAAGGTGAATTTTCTTTTAAAAATTATATAGAGTTGAGTGAAGAAGATAAAAAAAAATAAGATGGGGGTGGGATGTTTTGTATACTATTGTCTGGACCTATTGAAATCTTAGATTGCTTGAGTTATGTGAGATCACCTTGGACTACATCGACGGGTCTCCAAAGTTGTCCACTTAAGGAAAAATGGCTCACAAGAAAGTTCCGAAGGCCATTTGAGAGCCAGGAGCTTATTCTTTAGCCTTTGTCTTTAATTTGTCTGAGACACACTTTGGGAACTGTGGTAGGAGAGGTGGCAACTTCACAAGCTCCCATTCTGGTTCTTAGAACCCATCTTGTTCAGCCTTTTAATATTACCAACTAGGAAACTGAGGCCCTGTGAGACGATGCGAGTTGAGCGGATCACCAGCTAGTTCTGGGGAGAGCTAGGACTACTGTCCCATTTAACAAATGTTTACGAAGCACCTGGTGTATGCGATGCATCCCGTTCAGTGCTTGTTACACCGCTGTGAGCTATCCTTCATGAATTATAATAACATGGAAAGAGCTTGTCAGGATTTATAATGTTTTTTTTTCTCTATCTTAAAAAAATAGAAGCCTCTCTGAACTTATCACTGAGATGTTCAAGGAAATTCAGTAGCTGTAATGACAGGGAAGAGTCCCAGTCAGAATCAGCAGTGAGCAGTTGTATGCCAGTGGGTGACGTGTTGCCACTGAGAGGGAGATTTCCATGCGAAAGTGGGACCAGAGGTCAGGGACCAAATACAAGGATCAAATGTAAAGTAAGAACAATTAATGTGTCTGGACACAAATTAATTGAGTTCTTACCAGATAAATAGTCAGGTCATACTGACACTTGAATTCAACATTGCAATAGCTGGGAAAGAGAGGGCACTGAATCAGTTATATCTTTATTCCAAAGAGAAGGGATGCTGGTGTTGTCAAGTACAAACTCTTGTCAGATGCCTTTACCTGCTTAGATCTCCAGTTACTGTTCAAAGTTCAACTTTCGCTAGACGTGAATTGCACAATTATGCCAGCTTCTCAGGTTCAATCCAGACAACATCAGAGAAAAAAGAACCATGTTCAGTAGAAATAAACAAAAGCTGTTTGCACTTCTGGAATGTAGGAGAAACAAAGCATGTTGAAGTGGGACAAGACAAGAGATACTACTTAGAAAAACTGCCTTCTGCTATGCCGATATCAATGAAATTTGCTCTCCTCTTACAACTAAAATTTTTCAAAAATTCTAAATCAGAGAAACAGCAGTTTAAGGTACTCTACTAAAGTTTTCAGTGTTGTTTCTAGAAGAAAAAAAGCCCAACCTTTGTGAATCAGAGTCATGCTGCCTGGCCATAAAACAGGGACTTCTTTTGTACATATAATACCTTTGGGCAAATTAGGAAAAAGTATTTTACATAAAAGGCGTCTCCTTTGAGTGGACGAATTGGAGCCCAGCACTGGGGCTCAGGTCTTGGGATTAGAGAAGGAGCTGGATCTCAATCCGAACGTGGTCCTTCGTCTCTGTACTTTGTGCAGGGCATGTGTTACCTAGAGGTTCTCCCTTGAAACCTTATGATTTTCTGAACTTCTCTTCTGGTCACTATAAGCTGCCTTGGGCCTTTTGTCAGACCTGGGGGTTATGGCAAAGGTGTGAATGAGCAGTTGCCTAAGGCATCAGAGTATGGAGTAGGGGGAGGGTACCAGGGAATCCAAAAAGACAATGTCTATGGACAAAGAAGAAGCGGAGGACCAGGACCCAAGTGAAGGCAGAATCCAAAGGAACTGGGCAGAAATGCAAAATTTAACCAGATAAATCAGGTCAGAAAGGCAGGTTCTAAAGGGAAGATGGGAGGTGGGCTGGATAATTCTTAAAGAGGCAGAGCCTGTCAGCATGCTGAGCTGGATTAGAGGCATCAGTAATATTTATCACCAGAGTTTTGGGGGAGGAAACCAACTATAAGTACTAGCTAGCTCTGGAGCAGCACTGCCTGGGGTCTAATTCTAATACGACTCTGGCTAAAAACTCACTTATTCTTCACTTCTTTTTTCCACTCAGATCCCACATTCTATACACTAGAAAAACCGGTTGTCTCTACTTTCAAAATATATCCAGACTGTGACCACTTTTCACTGCTACTACTTCTGTCCAAGCCATCAAGAAATATTCTAGCCCATCTCTGCTTTTGCCCTTGCTTGTTTCATGCCATGAATTTATTCTTATCACACGGGCGTTCTAAAGGACCTTGCACTCCTTCTCAGAGCGAAACCCTGAGTCGTTACAATGTCTTACAAGACCTGTGTGATCTGAACCCTTGTCCTCTTAGACCTCATCTCTTAACATGCACCACTCGACTGTCGCTTGAACCACACTGGCCTGTTTGCTTCTGCTTGAGGAAGACTTTTGCCTCAAGCACATTCTGATTCCTCTGTCTCAGGGAACACCCTTCCCTCCATTAATCATTTCTTTCAAATTTCTTCTACAAATGCCATCCAGAAGGGGACTTCAGATCATCCCATGCAAAATAGAAACCCACTACCCCCTGCATTCTCCATTTCCTCTCTGATTTAATTTTTCTAAATAATTCTCCCCTTCTGCTGTAATATAGATTTTAACTTTATTGAGGTACAATTTACATGCAGTTAGGTGTACAAATTTGAAGTGCATTAAGAGTTTGTTTCATTGCAGAGTAATATCAACTGTGTAAACATGCGACATTGTGTTTATTCATATTTGATAGGTCATTGGGTTATTTCCAGTTTAGGACTATCATAAATAAAGGCATTATGAACATTCTTTCATAGTCTTTTTATGGAATTTGAATTTATCTTTAATAAATAATTCTTAATGGGTCATTTTCTTTTTCTTTTAAATTAAATCTTTATTGTTCAGATTATTACAGTTGTTCCTCTTTCCCCCCCCCCATAACTCCCCTCCACCCGGTTCCCACCCCCCTCCCCTCCCTTACTCCCCACCCACTGTCCTCATCCATAGGTGCACGATTTTTGTCCAGTCTCTTCCCGCATCTCCCACACCCCTTTCCCCCACCAAGAATAGTCAGTCAACTCCCTTTCTATGTCCCTGATTCTATTACAATCACCAGTTCATACTGTTCATCAGATTATTTATTCACTTGATTTTTAGATTCACTTGTTGATAGATGTGTATTTGTTGTTCATAATTTGTATCTTTACCTTTTTCTTCTTCTTCTTCTGAAAGAATATCCTTCAGCATTTCATATAATACTGGTTTGGTGGTGATGAACTCCTTTAGCTTTTTCTTGTCTGTGAAGCTCTTCATCTGACCTTCAATTCTACATGATAGCTTTTA
>NW_006296974.1:245487-248366 GCF_000327345.1 Myotis davidii | reverse complement strand
AGGGTCTCTCTAGATTTATCAGCGGTTTCTAGAAAATTCTTGAAAAACCTTATAACCGCAGTTTTGAACTCTATACCCAGTAGTTTGTTTTCATCCATTTCTGTCATTTGTGACCTGTTTCTTTGTCTCCGCATTTTGGCTGCTTCCCTATGTTGATAGAGTGGCTTTCTGTGTTAGGTGTCCTATAGGGCCCAGTGGCTCACCCTCCCCAATTACCTGAATTGGACACTCTTGGTTGCACCCCCTTGTGGGCTTTGTGCACAGTCTTGTTGTAGTTAAGCCTTGATTGTAGTTAAGCCTAGGTATCACTGGGAGGAATTGACCTCCAGCCAATTGGCTCTGAGAATCAGCTGTGTCTACAGTGGGAGAACTTCTGTCCAGGAGACACCCTTCTGGGGCAAGACTTGCTTCAGTGGGGCTTTGGTGGTCACTGATTCTGCCCCCTGAGTGTTTCCCTTATGGATCTGAGGAGTTGTAATCTGATGGTCCCACTCTGACCACTGGGTACACTGGCTTTTTGATCTAAGGAGGTGGTAATTTAGCCTCTGCCTGAGGCTACCCAGCAGGAGCTAAGGAGAGATCTGCAGATTCCCCTTCCTTGTTTGGGGCTTGGAGGTGCCCAAATGATGTCCAGCTTTGAAGTAATGCAAGCTGCTATGGGATCTTGGGTCTTCTCTTGGAAGTTCTGGGTCTGTCTGGCCCAGCTGCAGTTTGTTAGGTAATTTTCAGATTGCAAAGGGCCAGGGCATTCATATGCAAAAGCCTGTGCCTGCAGTTTGGGTGGGGCGGGGTCTCAGGGGATCAACAGGGCGGAGCAAGCAGCTATGGCTGATCCTCAGCCCTGCCCTAAGATGCCCTGGGTCTCAGTGTCCCGGTAATTGCTCCAAGCATCTCCAAGAGAAAGCTGCCCTTGAGTTCTGAGTTCTGCCTACTGCCAGATCGTCCAGTCTCTCCCTGCATGAGTCCGGGTCCCCAGAGACTTCCCAGAACTGGAGTTCAGAGCAGTCGGAGGCTTGTGACTCCCTCCTGATTCAAAAAGACAGCCTCGTCCCCTGTCAACAGCCCTTGCCACCTGTACCTCCGTACCTCTGCACTCCACCTCCGCAGCTCCTCTGAGTCTCAGTGTGCTTTTCTCTTTCCTTCTAGTTGTAGAATTTCCCCTCAGCCAGCCTTCCTGTAGTTCTAGATGATGTCCATTTTGTCTTTTAGTTGTATTTTTGAATTTCTCGTGGGAGGCAATAATTTCTGGTGTTTACCTATGCCGCCATCTAGGTTTTTCCTCAATGGGTCATTTTCTTAGGTCTCTTTCCTACTTCCTGGTCCCTCCAGCCCCTCTCCCACCCCATTGACTCAATGCAGCGAAATTCAGCCATTCATGAGAATGAGACACATGGAAGTAAAATGTCTTTGGGAGGTTTTCTCACGTGGGTGTGTCTATTGTCAGACAATAGATATTTATAGTGCTCGGTGCTAGAGAGAGATTGGCAAACCAAAGAGACAGGACCCCTGCCCTCATGGAATCTCCAGTCCACTGAGGAAGACAGACAGACATGGTTAAATTAATTATTCTTTGTTTTTAGTATTAATGTGTGTCATGAAATAATCTGTGGTCCTTTGGACATGAGCTGTGAGTCACCTTTTTAGAAAAATATATTTTATTGATTTTTTAAGAGAGGAAGGGAGAGGGATAGAGAGTTAGAAACACTGATGAGAGAGAAACACCAATTTAGCTGCCTCCTGCACACTCCCCACTGGGGATGTGCCCACAACCAAGGTATATGCCCTTGACCCGAATCAAACCCAGGACCATTCAGTCTGCAGGCCAACACTCCATCCACTGAGCCAAACCAGCTAGGGCACCTAATTACCTCTTTAAATGCTCTATCTCCAAATAGGGTCACATTCTGAGGTATAGAGGGTTAGGACTTCATATATATACATAATATATGAACATAACATCTTACCATGAAAACGTTCAATTCTTGAACATGATATATATCTTTCCATTTATTTATTATCTTTAATTTCTTTCAATATTTTGTAATTTTCAGTGTCTTGCACATATTTGGTAATCTAAATGTAAATATTTGCATTTAATATCATGGGTACTATTATTAAGGGCATTCTTTTCCAATTTAATTTTTAATTTCTAGTATATAGGAATTCAATACATTTTTGCATGCTGACCTTTTACTAGTAAACATAATTGCTAAATTCACTTATGCTTGTAGCCTTTTTTGATATGTGGATTCCTTAAGATTTTCTACAAATAATCATGTTGTTTTTGAATAAATACTGGCTTATGTCCTTGTTTACAATCTGATATTTTCATTTATTTTTCTTGCCTGGCTGCACTTGCTCGTACCTCCTATACAATGCGGAACAGTAGTGGTGAGAACATTCTTGTCTTGTCGCTGATCTGAGAGGCAAAGTATTTAGTTTTTCACCATTAAATAGCTCTATTTTTTTTTTTTAAATATAGATGACTTCTATCAGCTTGAGAAATCTCTATTGCTGCTTTACTGAGTTGAATTGTGTTTGCTGATGTTGAATTATGTCAAGTTAACTTTTTTGTATCTATTGAGATGATCATTTGGTTTTTCTCCTTTATTTTCTTACTGTGATTAATTGAGTTGACTGGTTTTTGAGTGTTAAACCAACTTTACATTCCTGGGTACAAATTCCATATGATCAAATATTACTGGATATTATTTACTAATATTTTCTTTAAATTTTTGGCCAGTAATTTTTTTTCTTGTAATGTCTTTGTCAGCTTATAAATTCAGAGTTATGCAACCATATAAAACACGCAGAGAAGTGTTCTTTCACTTTCTATTTTTGGAAATATTTTCTGTAATATTGGTAATGTTTATTTAAAA
>NW_006296974.1:243219-244933 GCF_000327345.1 Myotis davidii | reverse complement strand
GATCCAAACCTGCTAGGGCTAGACTTTATTTTTGAGAAGTTTTAGGTTTAATAAAAAATTAGTGTTAAGTAAAGAGTTCCTATATACTCCCTCCAATTTCCCACAAGTATTAACAGCTTGCATCAATGTCATTCCCCTGATAACAATGATGAGCCAATATTGATACATTATTATTGACTAAAGTTCACAGATTACATTAGGGCTCACTCTATGTATTGTACTTTCTATGGGTTTTGATAAATGTGTAATGGTCCATATCCACCTTGCAGGTACCATACAGTGTAGTTTCACTGCCCTAAAATTCCCTGAGTTCCACCTGTTCATCTCTCCTTTCCTTCCTCTAAACACCTGGCAATCACTGACCTTTCTACTACCTCTATTGTTTTGCTTTTTCCAGGATGTCATATATTTGGAATCATTAAGTATGTAGTCTTTTCAGATTGGTTTATTTCACTTAGCAATATGCATTTAAGGTTCCTCCATGGTTTTTTTTGTAGCTTGATAGCACATTTCTTTTTTAAAAATTTGTCTTTCCACAGGCTTACCAATTACTATTTTCAAAGAAAAAATTGTGGTGTTATTTCTCTGCTTTATATTTCACTACGATGAGAAAGCAGATTGTGTGTAATTTTGTTTCTTTGAAACAAAAGTACAAAGACTTGATATAATCCTTAAGATTTTCTACAAATAATCATGTTGTTTTTGAATAAATACTGGCTTATGTCCTTGTTTACAATCTGATATTTTCATTTATTTTTCTTGCCTGGCTGCACTTGCTCGTACCTCCTATACAATGCGGAACAGTAGTGGTGAGAACATTCTTGTCTTGTTGCTGATCTGAGAGGCAAAGTATTTAGTTTTTCACCATTAAATAGCTCTATTTTTTTTTTTTAAATATAGATGACTTCTATCAGCTTGAGAAATCTCTATTGCTGCTTTACTGAGTTGAATTGTGTTTGCTGATGTTGAATTATGTCAAGTTAACTTTTTTGTATCTATTGAGATGATCATTTGGTTTTTCTCCTTTATTTTCTTACTGTGATTAATTGAGTTGACTGGTTTTTGAGTGTTAAACCAACTTTACATTCCTGGGTACAAATTCCATATGATCAAATATTACTGGATATTATTTACTAATATTTTCTTTAAATTTTTGGCCAGTAATTTTTTTTCTTGTAATGTCTTTGTCAGCTTATAAATTCAGAGTTATGCAACCATATAAAACAAGCTGAGAAGTGTTCTTTCACTTTTTATTTTTGGAAATATTTTCTGTAATATTGCTAATGTTTATTTAAAAAAGATTTGATAAAATATATAAAGCCATCCGGGAAGGTTTTGAATTATAGATCCCAGTTCCTTAACTGAAACAGGGCTATTTATAGTTTCCATTTCTTCTTGTTTTAGCTCCAGTAATTTGTATCTTTCAAGGAATTTGCCCATTTTATGTATGCTGTCAGTTTTAGTGGCATAAGGTTTTCATACTATTCCCTTATTTTAAATATGTATAAAACTTGTAATCATATTTCTTCTTTTTCTTATGATACTAGTAATTTGTGTTTTATCTTTACTGTTTAAAAATAGACTTTGTTTTTTTTATTGATTTCAGAGAGAAAGGGAGAGGGAGAGAGAGATAGAAACATCAGTGATGGAAAGGGATCATTGACTGGTTGCCTCCTGCACACCTCCTACTGGGGGAGGGGCCTGCCCTTTGGGT
>NW_006296974.1:240744-242812 GCF_000327345.1 Myotis davidii | reverse complement strand
GATCCAAACCTGCTAGGGCTAGACTTTATTTTTGAGAAGTTTTAGGTTTAATAAAAAATTAGTGTTAAGTAAAGAGTTCCTATATACTCCCTCCAATTTCCCACAAGTATTAACAGCTTGCATCAATGTCATTCCCCTGATAACAATGATGAGCCAATATTGATACATTATTATTGACTAAAGTTCACAGATTACATTAGGGCTCACTCTATGTATTGTATTTTCTATGGGTTTTGATAAATGTGTAATGGTCCATATCCACCCTGCAGGTACCATACAGTGTAGTTTCACTGCCCTAAAATTCCCTGAGTTCCACCTGTTCATCTCTCCTTTCCTTCCTCTAAACACCTGGCAATCACTGACCTTTCTACTACCTCTATTGTTTTGCTTTTTCCAGGATGTCATATATTTGGAATCATTAAGTATGTAGTCTTTTCAGATTGGTTTATTTCACTTAGCAATATGCATTTAAGGTTCCTCCATGGTTTTTTTTGTAGCTTGATAGCACATTTCTTTTTTAAAAATTTGTCTTTCCACAGGCTTACCAATTACTATTTTCAAAGAAAAAATTGTGGTGTTATTTCTCTGCTTTATATTTCACTACGATGAGAAAGCAGATTGTGTGTAATTTTGTTTCTTTGAAACAAAAGTACAAAGACTTGATATAATTTGTATGATTCACATTGATGAATGTCCTATATGTACTGGAAAAGAATGTGTTCTCTGCTCTCTGGTTGGGTGACATATTCTACTAATGTCACATAGGTCAAAGTGATTGATGGAGCTATTTCAGTTTTCCATATCCTTACTGCTTTCCTGTCTACTTCTCCAACTATAATTGTGTGTTTCTCCATTTTTCCTTCTATTTGGATCAGGTTTGACTCCATATATTTGAAGCTCTGTTGTTAGGTACATACTTGTTAACTTTTGCTATGTCTTTTAATAAATTGACACATTTATCATTATCAAACATTTTTTTCTAATTTCCTGTAATATCCTTGCTTTAAATTTCATTTTGTCTGATACTAATATAGCCAAACAAGCTTTTGCATGTTTACATTTGCATGGTATATGTTCTTTAGTCCTTTCCCCTTCCACTACCTGTATCTTTATATTTAACTGTGTCTTTTATTGTTCTATTCCCCCCTTTTATCCAGTTTGAAAGTCCATATTTTTTAATTATTGTATGTACACATTTATATTCAATGCAATTATTTATATTGCAGAGTTTAAATCTACCATTTTGCTATTTATTTTCTATTTGTTTTCAATGTTCTTTGTTCCTATGTTTCTAGCCTATTTTAGAATAATCAGTATTTTTATTGTCCTATTTTGTTTTCTTTACTTTCGTTAGCCCATTTGTTTTTTATTTTTTTATTGTTAATAACAGCTTTATTGAGATATAATTCACATACTATAAAACCCACCATTTTAAAATGTAAAATTCAGTGGTTTTTATTATATTCAGAGTTGTACAATTTAACATTTTCCACTATCTAATTTTAGGAACTTTCCTTTTTCTTTCTTTCTTGTTAAGAAGACATGCTCAACCCTAGCTGGTTTGGCTCAGTGGATAGAGTCTGGACCTGCAGATGGAAAGTTCTAAGGTAGCAGTTCTCAACCTGTGGGTCACGACCCCTTTGGGGGCGGGGGGTTGAACGACCCTTTCACAGGTTGAGACCATGGGAAAACACATATATGATGACATATTGTTTTTGTGATTAATCATTATGCTTTAATTATGTTCAATATGTAACAATGAAATTAGGGGTCACCACAACATCAGGAACTGTATTAAAGAGTCGCGGCATTAGGAAGGTTGAGACCACTGCTCTAAGGTTTGTTTCTACCTAACCTTTTGAGCTCGGCATGTCAGCATTTTGAAAAACCCTAACTGAACTCTGGCGCCGTGTCACATATAGAAATTTTTTGATATTTGCAACCATAGTAAAACAAAGATTTATATTTTTGATATTTATTTTATATAGTTAAATGCCATTTAACAAAGAAAAATCAACCAAAAAAATGAGTTCGCATGTCACCTCTGACACGCGTGTCATAGGTTCAC
>NW_006296974.1:238548-240171 GCF_000327345.1 Myotis davidii | reverse complement strand
GGGCTGGCGGGGGGGTAGAGGCGGCGGTAGGTCAGGCAGTCATACTGCTGTCTGTCCTCCTGCACCAGCACCCGCCCCCATTCGTCCCTAAGCTGCCTTGGTAAATCCTTAAGGTGGTCTGTCTTGTTGCACTGGGTGGTGAGCCTGTCCTTCCGAATCTGCATGTGGCGGTTGTGGGGCCTGCTGTGGCGGCCTTCCATGCACTCCACCGTGGCTGATTTCCTCTCCGTCAGGTGAATTCTGAACGCGGGCTTGAACTGCATTGGGCCATCCACATGGGTGTTAAGGCAAGGCCCGTACGTCCAACCAGTAATGCATAAGCCGTCCACCACGACATTCAGCAGTGTTCTATAGTCCTCAGTATCTAGCTGCCACAATCCCAAAATGTGTCTGTATGGGTGGAACAGCTTCTCATAGACTTCTCGATAAGACAAACCTATCGTCTCCAGATTCTGCAAGTTTTCACAAACGCCAAACTCCTCGCGGCAGCGCCGTCTCCAGATGCTGTCGATGTGCAGGATGCGGTGGAATTTGGTGCAGGACAGGGCCAGGCTGGGCAGATCTGTGCCGGGGAGCGAGGCGAAGATCTCCAGCAGCACCTCCACTGGCAGGTCCTGCAGTGAGCAGTGCGGGGGCGGCCTGGGACTCGCCATTCCTCCACTCCCCACACAGCATCCTGCTCCTGCATCTGCCTCCATGTGCTTTTCTGCGGGGGCTGGGTCCCACTTGCCCTCCGCTGCTGCCTTCTCAGCTCGGCCCTGGCACTCCTGAGGACACCGCTTGCCTTCAGCCGCTGCTGTCTCAGCTGGGCGCTGGCGCTTCTGACGACACCGACATCCCTGCGAAGAGCCCAGGACACAGAGGAAAGCGCACTCCTCCATGCCACCAGGAGTAACAGCCACCACAGTGTGGGCCCCTGTGCCTCAGCAGGGCTTTAAACTGGCTCATCCAGCCCGAGAGTCACGCCCCCCAGGGCCTAGCCACGCCCCCTCAGAGAGGAGCCAATTGTAGGACTTTAAACCCATAACCAGTAACAGTTGCCTCCCTTTCCCAGTGCCCCCTCCCTGTCCTCCCACCCTAGCCCCAGGCAGTCACTAATCTGATTTCTGTATGGATATGCCACCAGGGATATGCCTATGGGGGGCGGGGGTCGACATTTCACATAAATGCAGTCATAATATCTGGTCTTTTGTGACTGGCTTCTTTCACTTAGCATAACATTTTAAAGTTTTATGTATGCTATATTCTAGTATATGGCTATACCACATTTTACTTACCCATTCATCAGTTGATGAGTATTTGGGTGGTTTCCGGTTTGAGGCTCTTATGAATAACGCCGCTATGAACATTGTGTACAAGTTTTTTGTGTGTGTGAACATGTTTCCATTTCTTTTGGGTATGTACCTAGAAGTGGAACTTCTGGGTCATCTGGTAACTCTATGCTTAGCATGTTGCGGAACTGCCAAAAACGTTTTCCAACGTGACCTCACTATTTCACATTTCCAAAGCAATGTACGATGGGTCCAACTTTTAAACATTCTCATGAATGCTTTTTTTAAAAATATATTTTATTGATTTTTTAAAGAGAGGGAGGGAGAGAGGTCCTGCTGTGTGGGTGATGGG
>NW_006296974.1:236219-237766 GCF_000327345.1 Myotis davidii | reverse complement strand
GGTCCATTCTCATTCAAGAACAGCTTATTATCATGGAAAGATTAACAACTTTGTTGCCCAAACAATGGAGTCCCACCCCAGCCTCCTACTTCTCCATGCCTGTAATCTCTCCTTCCCCAGGTAATCTTTGTTTTACCACAGACAAGCAGCTGGTTTATAGGGGGCTGCAAAGCAGATTTTTGTGGATGACCTGTTGCTCTCCCATACTGCTGGCATTATAGGAATAAACACTCATATATGATTCAACCATGTCTCTACTGAAGTGGCTCAAGTAGTTACAGGCAGCCCAGACACTTTGGTTGTCTTGTTACACTATCTCCCAGCCTTTTCTCATGATGTTCTATCTGTTTACACAGCTCTCCCATTCCACTCACCACCCAAACCTCTACCATTGTTCTGGGCCTCGCCTACTGTGATGAATTGAATGTCAGTAAAAAATTTTAACAAGGATGGAGTGAAGGATAGGTAACCAGGCATATCTCTAAGTTTCAAGGACGTTTGTGTTTTCTGGGGATAAAAGCTTGAGGAAGACAAAGCTTGGGGCTGTTACAGGAAGAGAAAGCCTGTGGAAGTCACTGGCCAGTTCAATAAATCCTCGCTTGCTGTTTAAGATCTAATTGGAGTCGGTGGTCTTATTCTCGCGAATGTTGGTCCACAACATACTAACGGCACATGGGCAGGAAGCATCCTGTGAAGCCCCAGGACTTGCCAAGCACCTCTCCCTGGTATTTACAAAGCACCTTGGCCTTAAGTGCCCGTCAGTAGATGAGTGGCTAAAAAGCTGTTGTACATTTATACCATGGAATACTGTGCAGCAGTTAAAAAGAACAATCTCTTACCCTTTGAGATAGCATGGAGGGACTTGTAGAGCATCAGGCTAAGTGAAATAAGCCAGCCCATTTGTTTTATTCATTTATTTTTTAGTAGTGCCCAAGGCCTTACAATATGTGTTCTAACCTCTCACAGTCTATTGTAACCTGATATCATACTAGTTCATGTTTAGTTTGAGAGCCTTAGAATAGTATATGTTCATTTATTTCCCTCCTTCCTCTGTACAACTTTTGTTAAATATTTGGTGTATATTGTTACATTACCGACCCCATAATACCTTAATATTCTTCTATTTTAAAGACATTACAGAAAAAAAGGAGTCCATTATATTTCCCCACAATTTTACCATTCCCTATGTTCTTCATTTATTCCTGTAGATCTGTCTTTCCCTCTGGTATTATTTCTCTTCAGTCTGAAGAACTTCCTTTACTATTTCATGTAGTGTGAATTTGCTGGCTATGAATTTTCTCCACTTTTGTTTATCTGAATATGTCTTTATTTTGTCTTCAGTTTTTAAGTATATTTTTACTAAGTAAAGAATTTTTAGTTGAGAGTGTGTTGTTTTTTTTCTCTCTGAGCAATTGAAAGATATTATTCATAGTCTTTGGCTTGGATTATTTCTGCTCAGAGTCAGAAACTTTTCTTATGTTTGTTTCCCTGTAATGAGTATTTTTTCCTCTGGATTCTTTAAAGATTTTCTTTTTATCTTTGATTTC
>NW_006296974.1:235964-236191 GCF_000327345.1 Myotis davidii | reverse complement strand
TTTGACTATGATGTGTTTGGTATAGTTTTCTTTGTATGTTCCTGTTTCAGCTTTGTTGCAGTTTTTTTTGCATCAGTGGAGGTGAGGATTTTCATTAAACTTCAAAAAATGCAGCCATCATTTTTAAAAAGTAGTTTTTCTGCCCCTTCTCTCTCTCTTCTTATTTTCACACTCAAATCACACATATGCCTTTCTTTTTTTTCCTTTTTTTTCAGAATTGTTAACTT
>NW_006296974.1:226333-232771 GCF_000327345.1 Myotis davidii | reverse complement strand
TGTTTGCCAAGTGTTTGAGTATTTTGGATTGTTTTTATTGTAGTTTATTTCTAAGATTATGCCATTGTGGTCTGAGAAGATGCCCAGTGTGATTTCAATCTTCTTCAATTTGGGGAGACTTTGCTTGTGACGCAATATGTGGTATATTTTTGAAAATGTCCTATGTGTACTTGAGTAGAACGTACATCCTGTGGCTTTGTGGTGAAATGTTCTGAAGATGTCAATTAAGTCCATCTGATCTAGTGAGTCATTGAGGAGTGCTGTTTATTTGCTGATTTTTTTTTTGTATAAGGATTTATCCAGTGATGTCAGTGGTGTGTTTTAGTCCCCTACTATGATTGTGTAGTTGTTGATTTCTCCTTTGTTGTCTTCCAGGAGGTTTTTTATGTATTTGGTGCTCCTGCATTGGGTCCATATATGTTTATCAGGGTTATATCCTCTTGTTGTATTGATCCTTTTAGTATTATGAAGTGTCCTTTCTTATCTCTTGTTATGGCCTTCACTTTGAGGTCTGTTTTGTCAGATATCAGTATTGCTATCCCAGCTTTTTTTTTTCATTTCCATTTGCCTGTAAAATATTTTTCCATCCCTTCATTTTGAGTCTGTGTGAATCCCTTGTTCTGAGCTGGGTCTCTTGTAGACAGCATATATATGGGTCAAGTCTTTTTATCCATTTAGCCACTCAATGTCTTTTGATTGGAGCATTTAGTCCATTTACATTTAAAGTTATTATTGAAAGGTACTTGCTTGTAGTCATTTCTGTTATTGTGTCTGTGTTCTTTCTTACCTTTATATTTCTTCTTTCACAGCATTCCCTTTAGCATTTCTTGCATTGCTGGATTAGTAGTGGTAAACTCCCTTAGCCTTTTTTTTTTTTTTTGCAAAACTTCTGATATCCCCTTCAATTTTGATTGATAGTCTTGCTGGATAAAGTATTCTTTGATTCAGTCCTTTGTTTTGCAACACTTGTATACCTCCTTCCATTCCCTTCTAGCTTGATGTGTTTCTGTTGACAAATCATTTGATAATCTGATGGGGGATCCTTTGTAGATAACTCTGTCCCTCTCTTTCAGCCTTTAAGATTCTCTCTTTGTAGTGTACATATGCCATCATTATTATGACATGTCTTGGTGTGGGTCTTTTAGGGCTCATCTTGCTTGGGACTCTCTGTACTTGTGTAACTTTTTTCTTCCCCATATCTGGGAAGTTTTCTGTCATTATTTGTTCAAATAGATTTTCTAATCCTTGCTGCTGCTCTTGCTCTTCTGCTTCTTCTAGTCTACTTTTGAAACCTTATCATGTTGCATGCTTCAATTTCATTATTTCCTTTCTTGGCGACTCCTCATTTTCATTCCTCTGTGGGTTGTGTCGTCTCCCCATTCTGACTATCTCCAGAAGGTTCAAACATCAAGTTGTGTGGGTCTAGGCCATGTGCAGTGGGAGCTTCTCACCACCCTAATGTCACTGAAGATCTCTGACACTAAGATGTGTGGTTGTTGTGGGTTGGTGGCAATCAGGCTCGCTCAGTGTTAGCTTTACCAGTGCTCAATGTGCCTTGTGTGTGCAGTTACAATCAAGGACCCCATGTGCACTGTGCTGAAACAGAGACCCCCCTGGAGTGTGTTGAAAATCAGAGCCCCCTAGCATGCGCTAGGAGTCAGAGTTCCCCAAGAAGTCAGTATCAGAGTCTCTGTTGCTTCATGCTGCCTCACATTGAGAATCAGGGTCCCTGTGTGCACATGCACCAAGAATTGGAGTCACTGGCTCTTAGTGTGAATGCACAGGGAATCCTGGATCCCAGGCACAGGTGATAAGAAACACAGTCAGGTCACTGGTGCTTGGTGCTGCCTCCTGCCGGGAGAATCAGGGTCCCAGGGCCTGTGCTGCGGAAAACAAGTTCCAGTGTTCACACATTAGCTCCCAGGCTAAGGTTCCTTTTAGCCCGTGCTGTGGGGTACCAGTTCCCAGTGTTCACACATTAGCTCCCAGGCTAAGGTTTCTGTAGTCTGTGCTGCACGGGACAGGTTCCCGGTGTTCGCGTACTTTTAGTCTACGTTTTCTGTAGTAGCACTGAGGCTAGGTCAAGGGGTCATCTATCAGTTACTATGGCGCTGCCCGCGAGTCTGTGGGGAGGGGTTGGGCTCTGTTGCTCACAGGGATCTGCTGCAAGGATGTCTGGATTCTTGGTGTCTGTGGGTCTGTAGCTGTGGTTGCAGGTCTCTGTCCCCAGAGGCTGCAGCGTCCTGGTTTGCGTCTGAGACCAGACTGGGCGGTGCTGAGGCCAGGATTCTAGTCTCAAGCAGCTCTGTTTCTCAAGATGGCATGGTCTCTGTTCTGTGCCTGCGCTGGCTGCCCAGGAATGTCCGCGCTGGGAGCAGGGCTCCGCCATCTAAGACTGCCCGGTTTAGCAGCCCCTTAGAAGATCTGCAGAATCTAACTGTCCCTAGCTCATACACACACACACACACACACACCACACACATCCACACACTTCTCTATCACTCCCTTGTGCTCTCACACTCTCTCCTTTCTACTTTCCTACTGGTCGCCATCTTCAAGAATCCCCTCATATGCCTTTCTTGACACATTTGATTATGCATTGTGGAGAATAGGTATTTATTTTTGGCTAAAGTAGGAGCTTTTGGAAAGGTCAGTATCTTGTCTTATTTTTCTATATTTTCATAATATCACATAACATATACATGGAAAAGGCTCAAAACGTGTTTGAGGAGTTAATTAAACCAGTGGTGTAATAACTATTTAGTTACTCCTTACCATGTACACCTAGGCTTTTAGGTACTTTCATGTGAATTACTCATTCCTACCTCACAATAATCTTGAGAGAAAGAGAATATATACCCTACTTATATGGAGGAGTTAAATTCTAGCTCAACGTTCAACAAGATTGCTCAAGTTTACAGGCTTCACACAACCGACGAGCTGCATTAAACCAGCATGGAAGCCGCTTCTTTGTGATTAATGGAGAAAGTGCACAGCATTGTCCTATAGTACTCGATTCTGCCTCTCATCCTGTATCATCATTCATTAATGAGGGGAAAATAAATTGTGGGTAACACCAGGAATTGAGGAAGCAGATGGCAAAATGGCCTTATCTGAATGGAACTGGGCATGCCCAGCAGGGGTGTGCTCCAACTGAGATGGGCAGAGAGAGGGCGAGGCTGGGGGCAGGTGCCCCATTTGCACCTACTCATGCAGTTTAAGAGGATGGCAACAACCAGCCATCCCAGTGATACTAGGAAGCTTGTTAGCTGCTGTTTCTTATCTATTTTGGTCTCTGCAAAATTGATCAATTTTAGCCTCCACCGGGAGTGACTTGTAAGGGCTTAGAAAGAAAGAACATTGCATATGAATTCTCAGGGAAAGCACTTCCGGGCACACCATCAAGGCAAACAGGAGCAGAATTTTGAGTGTATTTTCTATTCTGTGTGTCTTGTGATCCTGGTAATTTTTGCTGTGGAAAGGGGTTACCTCTTGCCTTAAGAAGAAAATGATGATTAACTAATTATTTCTGTCTATTTCATGCTACTATTGATCTGTCTAAAATCTATCTTTATTTATATCCAAGTACCTTCTGTTTATTTATTGATCTATTTATCTATCTGACATCTATCTCTCTTTACTGCTTTTAAATTTTCTTCTGCTTTGTCAAAAAACTTTACTATCCCCATTCCAATTTATGGCATTTAAAAAATATATCTTGTTAGTGCATATTTTGGACATTGTTAACGTAATTTCAGGTATTGAGGGAAAGTGAGAAATCTGCTTAAGTACTTAGGAGAAGCTAAAAAGACTATTAACAACCCAAGTCCATAAAAGATATCTGTTCCAGTCATGCTGGTGATTTTTTATTAGTCCTTCAAATCTGTAACAAAGATCTCTAGAGCAAGACAAATGTTCTAGTAGAGTGCAATTTCCAATTTCTTAGCTACCCTGATTTTCTTGATTCATACATATTCATGATTCAGTGCTGTTTCTGAATACAAGGAAAAAAAGGAGTAAGAAAAATTCGTTGGGGCTCTACTTCCTTTTCATATTATTTATATTCCTTGAAATGCCCTTGAAATTACATTTGCTAAGGGAAGCTAAACAAATAATTGCATACTAAAAGGGAAATGAGACCAGCAAGCTAGATAATTTGTAACATCAAATATTCTTTTTCCACGGTTAACATTTTCTCTGAGAGGAATCAGGAGGAGTAAACAGACCAATGTATCTTAAATGCAATAACTGGTAGCAATGCCAAATGCATGAAGTGAAAATACCTCAGGATATACTTTCACAGCTCTGCCTCATCAGAGCTGAATGCAATATGCTGTCCCAGTAATGGGAGTCACGCTTGTCATATTCCCCCTGATCTCTAAAGCAGGATGCCAATGCGACACTAATGCAACTTGCTTCTCTCTCTGGCCATCAACATTCTGGTGTCGGTTTTTTGTTGTTGTTGTTGTTGTTGGTGTGTGTGTGTGTGTGTGTGTGTGTGTGTGTGTGTGTGTGTTTTGGTTATCAGGACCTATTGCACACTTTGAAAAGTTTCCTCTGAAAACAAACTCGACAGTACTCTGAGGCCAGTGAAATGAGACTGGCACCATCACTTAGATGGAAATCAATCATGACCACAAATAGAAAGAATAGTAACGTTTCAGACATTATTTGGGATTTGCAGCATCATTCTCAGTGGGGAGGCAGAAGGACAGTGGGGGGCTGACATTTAACTTCTTTGATGTGACACTCAGTGTTTCCAACTCCAACATCTGGAGAGTTAGCATGTGAAACACATGTCTCATTGACTCCACACTGAGAAGTATCTTAGAAATGGAGTATCATCATGTAAATGAGCAGGTTTGAATTTGGGAAGAGCTCGATGCCCAATCTCACTGAGGTCAATGGACTTTATGTTTCTGTTTCCAAATAGATTTCTCCGTTTACATAAGAAATAGCTATATGTTAACACTCTAACTTGATGGTATGGTGGGGTTCTGAGGGCTAAAAGAACATTAAGGAAGGAGTTAGTCTACTTATTGGAATTGAGCTTCTGGTCCTAGATGCCTACCATGGTCACCTAAATAGAAGAGAGTTAAAGGTGAGAGAGAAATGGAAGGAACTGGGTGGAGAGAGGAGAGGTGTGAGAGTAAAGACTGTTAGGCTACCTGTCCTTCAGGCCCAAGTCATTTTTAATAAGGTCAGGGAACTCACCTGCTTTATCCTCCTTTAGTTACTTCCATCACCCATTGTGTGTATTGTATACACTTTCTTCCCCACAACACACCTCTGGTTGATCATTCTCATACTCACCTCCACAAACCCATTACCCATTATCCCCAGCTACTCTTTCCTTTCGTGTTGTCAGAGACAAGCTTACACACTGCCTACATTTTAAGGGCTCTACTGCAGTTTTCTGCTGAAAATCATGGGTGTAACATGGCTATAATAGAGGTAGGAGCCCAAGAGGGATTTAAAGGACCAAGGGGCAAGGGGAACAGAGGAAGAGGATTTATAGAAAAGAGGTAGACCTTTAGGGAAATTAGCTCCCACCACCCCTGCTGAGCTGGAAAGGTTCCTTCCATGAAACCACAGGAAAGTTGAGAGGTTTGCATAAGAGCACTTAGTGAAGACAGCTGAATGAATGAGCGCAGGGTTGGTCCCGCATACACAGAAACTGAGCTCTCATCACTGAGAGGCACACTTCTCCAAGTTCGTCCTGTGAGTGAGCTGAATAGGTTTGCAGAGTAATCACTCCCAGGAATTCTCACAATAAGCACCCTATGCAACTGGTGTGAACATCTGTCATTAAAGTTCTTGGTACATCCTTGTAATAAGGGTGAAGCCAGTAGTGAAGAGCTTGGACTCCAGCCACACTGCCTGCATTTGAACCTGGCTCTGCCATAGGATACCTGTGACCGTCGTACACGTGTCCTCATCTAAAAATCAGACTAACGGTGGTATGCAGGCTTAAATGAATATATCTATCACTTAAAGGGACACCACACAGGCATTTACTGCTATTATCACTCTTAAAGCTGTTACCTAGTTTCTGGGGAAGGGATGGTTGTCTCCACTTGGACTTGGTTGTTCTTTTCCTTCTATATCCAGGTCAGGCCTGGTACGGTGGCAGGACTTCTGCCATGATCCTGGCATGGGTTTCAAAATGTTCTTGATTACCCCAATCTATGTCGAGTTTTCTTTTCTTTCTTTTTTTTTTGTTTTTGTTTTATTTTCTTCAGTGATTTATTTGGATGTTTCCAGAAGGCTCTGGTACAGCCTAAGTGTATAAGATAATTTGCACAAATGAGGTGGTAACGAAAGGGGAGCAAAAGGCTGCAGATCCCTTACAGGCTCTTACAATGGTGGGCCTTGGTCTGTGGTTCCTGTCTCCGTCTAGGACACTTATTGGAAGCCCCAGGGAGCTGCTGCCCGCAC
>NW_006296974.1:224204-225562 GCF_000327345.1 Myotis davidii | reverse complement strand
CAAAACAAAATTTCAGTGCCTGCTTTCAAAGAATTTATAATCTATTAGGGAATTAATGCCTACCTGAAAAATCCCATGGGTTTATTTTCAGAATAATGTGATTTTATAAGTAAATGTGATTTTATAAGTAAATGTGCTTTGTAAATGCAAAATCAAAAGCAAATTATTTAGACATGCAACATTAAATCAATTTATAAAATATATATATTACTAAATAATAGTAACCCAAGTTAATTGACTAATTATTTCTTCAATTATATCTAATCTGCTTTTTTAAAAAGCTTAGCACCTTTATTTAATGAAAGCACTATTGACAACACAGATTATTGCCATGCCTTCCTTTTAAAAAATTGCCACAACAAGCATGTCTTTAATAGTTTTTTTTTGCTTCTCTTAATTTGATTCCTCATAATAAATTCCTGAGATTGGAATTGCTATGTGTCTAATCCGCATTTTAACCCTTTTATTAAGTTTCTAGAAGTTCTGTTTCTTTCTTTTTCTAAACTACCTACCTGGTTATTTTTTCACAGCCTCTTATCCCTTAGTCCTGCTTTTATTTTATTTATGTAAAAATGTTAAGCATATACTTTATCATATTCTCTACATGGTCATTAATAGTCTGCCATCATTGTAAGATATAATTGACTGATTTTATATTTCTCTGAATAATTGTTCATGTGGATTAACTTCTCAAATGTGTGTGTGTGTGTGTGTGTGTGTGTGTGTGTGTGGTTTGTTATCAGGGCCTATTGCACACTTTGAAAAGTTTCCTCTGAAAACAAACTCGATAGTACTCTGCGGCCAGAGTAATGAGATTGGCACCATTACTTAGATGGAAATCAATCATGACCAAAAACGGGAAGAATAGTGATTTTTCAGATATTATTTGGGGATTTGCAGCATCATTCTCGGTGGGGAGGCAGGACAGTGTGGGGCTGACGTTTAACTTCTCTGATGTGACACTCAGTGTTTCCAACTCCAACATCTGGAGAGTTTGCATGTGAAACACAGGTCTCATTAACTCCGCACTGAGAAGTATCTTAGAAATGGAGTATCATCATGTAAATGAGCAGGTTTGAATTTGGGAAGAGCTTGCTACCCAGGTCAATGGACTGTTTATTTTTTGTTTCCAAATAGATTTCTCCGTTTACGTAAGAAGTAGCTATATGTTAACACTCTAACTTGATGGTATGGTGGGACTCTGAGGGCTAAAAGCACATTAAGGAAGGAGTTAGTCTACTTATAGGAATTGAGCATCTGGTCCTAGATTCCTACTTTGATCACCCACATAGAAGAGAGTTGAAGGTGAGAGAGAAATGGAAGGAACTGGGTGGAGAGAGGAGAGGTGTGAGAGGGAA
>NW_006296974.1:209987-223162 GCF_000327345.1 Myotis davidii | reverse complement strand
GCCCAGTGGCACTCTGCCTCCGGCAGGAGAGCTTGCTGTGAGAATATGCCACAGAAATGCTGGGAGAATTGGTTAATTATTTAAAGGAAAAGTAAAATAACTGGCATAGTGCCTGATACAAAATATAGCGCCTAGTAAATGATCATTCTTTCAGGCATTGTGTTACACAGAAAAAAGATCATTTGGGGGCATTGTCTCAAAAGACTAATGAGACTGTAGCACATGTAAATTATCAAACAGTGTCTCTCACTTGGTAGGCAGTCAATATTTACCTGTTCAAAATGCCTCTTCCTTTGCCCCAAATCAAATGACTATGTCAGGGCAGAGCTGGGTAGCTGGGTCTCTAGGTATCCAATTAAGTGATCTTTATACATGTTGTTTCCTTTCTAGAAACTTAATTTTCAGGATTTCAAAATCACTTGTGAAAAAATAACTACTTTTAAGCTGGAGAGAGATTTTTAAAGAAAGAATATATATTTTGTTCAAATGTATTAGAAATCAGAGAGGCATTGATTAGATTTAACTCTGTTCAACAAATATGTGATGGTTGCATGTAAATTATTTGTGGGAAACCAAAACTACATTTTAGTCCTTGCTTTCAAAGAATTTACAATCTATTTGGGAATTAATGCCTACCTGAAAAATCCCATGGGTTTATTTTCAGAATAATGTGATTTTATAAGTAAATGTGCTTTGTAAATGCAAAATCAAAAGCAAAGTATTTATACATGAAATATTAAATAAATTTATAAAATATATACTCATAGATATTTCTAAATAATATTAACCCAAGTTAATTTACTGATTATTTCTTCAATTATATCTAATCTGCTTTTTAAAAAAGCTTAGCACGTTTATTTAATGAAAGCACTATTGACCACACCATGCTTTTATTTTAAAAAATTGCCACAACAAGCATGTCTATGATAGTCTTTTTTTGTTTTGTTTTGTTTTTTGCTTCTCTTAATTTGATTCCTCATAATAAATCCCAAACCTCTTAGGAGTTAAATGGAACTATGTGGCTAATTCTGCCAATGGGATGTGAGCAGAAGAGATGGTTACCATTGTTTGCCCAGATCTTTAAGATAATGGGAGTGCTTTATTCATACTCTTCTCTTTGCTTACTCGCTGGAGATAAAGATGTGGCACAGGTCCTGCTCCAACCACACAGGAAATATCAGTGTTTTGGAAGATGCCAGAGCAAGGAATTGGAAAGAACCTGGGTGAACCTGAATGGCACATCTTGGACTCTTAAGTGAGAGCACACAAAATGCTTAAATATATATATATAATTTAAGAGAGGAAGGGAGAGGGAGAGAGAGAGAGATCGAAACATGATGAGAGAGAGAAAATCATTGATCAGCTGCCTCTTGCATGCCCCCTCCTGGGGGTTGAGCCTGCAACCCAGGCATATGCCCTTCAGTCCACAGGCCGCCACTTTATCCACTGAGCCAAATCAGCTAGGACAAATGCTTTGTTTTTAAGTTGTGATGTTGTTCACTCTGTTATAGCATTCTACCGTTACTCTGTCTTTTGTTGTAGAGAAGTCAATATTTTAAATTAACAAAGCATTTATGACTTTCCTCATTGCTTTTATGTAGACATTTTGTTCTCAATCCAAGATCTTATAAGTATTAATTATTTTTTCTAGCTTATTGTGGTATAATTTTAAAAAGTGTAGTCCTTGAATCCATTTGGAATTGGTTTTGATGCAACATGACGTAAAATTGAACACAGTTAAAAAAAATCATGCACTTGTTTCAGCACCAATGATTAAATAATCTCTCTTTTCTCCACTGTCTCATGGTTTTATTTTACTACGTGCTTAAACAGATTGCTATTCTTGAAATATCTATTCTAGTTCACGTATTCCTTTTAATCATTGTGAAAATAATATAATATTTTAATTATTATAATTCTATAATATAACAGTAGAGTCAGTATTTTTTCTTTGAACTTGTTTTTCAAAATTTTCTGTGCTGTTTTCCTTACACATTTCTCATATTAATTCAGAATCCTTTAAAAAGTCCTTGCCCTCTCCACTCTACACCAAACAGAAGTCTGATTAGGATTTTGATTATTACTGCATTTAAACTTCCACATTATTTGATTTTTTTTTTTTTTTTACAATACTGAGTTTTCCTATCCACTAAAATAACATGTCATTCCACTTATTGGTTAAAAGTAAATAAACTTTATAGTTTTTATTTTTTCATTTTTATTTTTTTAATATATTTTATTGATTTTTTTTACAGAGAGGAAGGGAGAGGGACAGAGAGTCAGAAATATCAAGAGAGAAACATCGGTCAGCTGCCTCCTGCACACCCCCTCCTGGGGATATGCCCGCAACCACGGTACATGCCCTTGACTGGAATCAAACCTGGGACCTTTCAGTCTGCAGGCCGACGCTCTATTCACTGAGCCAAACCGGTTAGGACAAACTTTATAGTTTTTAATACAATCCCATAAATCAATTTGTTGCAGTTGAAATGTAAACAAATTATAATATAAACAAATATATTAAGTTACAAATATAATTAAATATTATGGTTCTAATGTAAATTGCCCTTATTCCCATTATATTTTCTAAATAACTATGCTGCTATATTAGAAAGCTTTGCTTATTGAATATTTGTCTTGTGTGTGGTGTGGCTGTATAGAAACTTCACTTAGGTCTCAGCTGGTTTTAAGCAGATTCTGGCATATATTTCCTCTGTGCTATCATTCAGCTCCTCAAGTTAATTCTTTACAACCACCTGGTTTTATTCAGTGACAATTCTGCTCTTTACTGCTTCTAATGCAGACCTTAATTCTTTTATTTCATTTTTAGTTTCTTTATAATCTTTACTTATTCCAGCCAGATCTTTTTCGTCTCAGTCTGTTAAGGTTATCATTGTATCTTTATCAGCTCCTTTGTTGAAAACATTGCTTTGGAGTTTTTAATAGAAGCGTAAAAAGAAAGATGATTGTACAACATTTTAAATAGTCTTTCTTGTAATACTCACAGTGCTGGGAATCATAGGATTCTTAAGTATAGGAAGCCCATATTATTGATATAATTTATTATTATAATTTAATGCGTTCTTATATATGTTAAGTCTAACAAGACCTTTTTTTCAGTCTATGTTTATTTTTATTTAATGTGCTTAATAAATAGCACATTATTTGATTTTCACCTTCTGGGCACACTAAATTTCATTCTGCCAAGTATGTCAATAAAGGTCCCAGTGAGAAACAAATGGTAGACTCTTAATTGGGTAGTTTAAAAAGAGTCTAATAAAGAGACTATTTATGAGGATATGGGTGAGGAGCAGGAAAAACTCAGAAGGAACAGTGCTAGACTCCAGAGCTAGTGAATCAAGAATGATCAAGAGGAGGCATGGTTATTAGAATGCAGAAGCAGTACTTTGTGGACAGGGTCTCCTGGCTGAGGCTGTGCCTTCCATTGAGGGCCACTCCTAGAAAGTAGGAAGCAAGTTTAGAGAATAAATGCCCTGCCTTACTCCTATCTCTGGATCCCCTTCTGATGCTCTCCACTGGCCCAACTCAACTGGAAGCCAGAAGGCAGGGAGTACTATTAGGCCATTCAAGTCAGCCCCAGGTGCCTAGACAGGAGTGGATAAAGCTGGAAAGGCAGGCAAATAATATCAAGTATATATCAAAGTGTCCTTATGTTTTCATTGGCTCAAACATGATTCTCCATTCACTGGTCAAGCCTCCATTTGTATGGAAACCATACAATGTCAAGAGTACATTTCATGAGGAAAGAGGGGAAAGGTAGCCTAGAAGGACAATTCACAGGAAGTAGCTGAATGGGACCAAATATCATTGGAGGCTGCAGAAGAGATGGTTAGACAGCTCAAATACGCATAGAGCTGCTCTCTGGCAGGCTTAGGAAGCTTCTGCCATGTCTCATAGTTAAAGAATTATGGTACCCATAAAAACTCAAATCTTCTCTTGTATATCCCAGTCATTTAAGGAGGTTCAAGTACATAGACAGAAGCAAAGCATGATAACATCACTTATTATCTTCCATTGTTGTTTCCCTGAGGAAACTTGTAGGAATTTTTCACTCCACCCAGAAAAGTACTGGACTAAAAGTCCTACATTTGTCTTTTTCACTTCTCTTCTCCTGTACAGTGTACCACATTGTCCTCATTTCACACAGCCCCTTGGGCAGCAGGCTTTCTTTTATTCTTGTTGATTTTCTCTGTAGAATCTTCCAGTCTGACTTTTGTCCTTTCCTTTTCAGATCACTGAGGAACGGAGAGCAGGTTAATAGGAAAGAGCCAAAACCTCTGAGTCGGGCAGAGGGAGGTGGGGAAAGGGTGGACAGGTGAACAACTTTCTCACAGCCCCTCTTCTCTTTTCTGTCTTCCTCTTTTCCCCTTACTAAGAAGGGAGAGGAAGGACTTAGGAACAGGCTGCCTGAATCTGCCTACTAATCTGAATTACTGGGCCAGATTTGCCCCATGGTGGGTACAGCACTTACAAATTCCACAGAGGAAAGGGCATCTGCAGGAAACCAACGTTACTATTACATTTGCATGGTGGAGCTTGATATCTCCAGAGAACAAGGGTACAAAGGTGTGTGAGCTTTTCCCACAGAAAGTTTTTTAAGCCCACTTTTTCCTTTTGAGTGAGGGGTGTACATCTGGAGATTTTCTCTGTCAGGAGAAATGAGCTGATGGCGGGAGGGCTACGGTCGGGCTGGAAGTGGGTAGGTGTGTACCTGCACCTGTGATGCCTGTGAGTCCCAGGAGCCCCACATTGGGGTGTTCCTGTGTCGCTGTGAGTATGCCATTTCCTGGGGTTTTTCAAGGGATATGTGTGGCGGCAGCATGATGTCTTTCTTGACCTGCCAACCCGATTTCATGGAGTTTTTGAAAATAGTCCCCTCAGGGAAGTCCGTGGTTGTCTTGACATTTGGGATAGAAAACATTTGCCATGTAACCTTTACATGAAGGACTCATAGCCAGGGAGAAAGCCAGCAGTTATATTTGCCTCAATGTGAGCATTTGGGATGATGCTCTAAAGGAATCTTTTAAATGAAGAAAGGACAAGTAGAAATGCAGGGGGAAAGAGCAATTAAAAATGAGAATGTGCCCATCAAGAGTTCCATCTGATAATCCAGATTTTTCTCTTTGAATTTGAGGCCTGGGCAATATTTATTAAACACAAGGATATGAATTGTCACTGGCCTAGAGAACATTCATCCTTCAAGTTTTCTGCTGAGGCCAAGGAGTTGAGAAGGGAGGTTTGAATTGGAACGTGTTTGGATTGTAGGGGCAATGCCTGCCTGCTCACCATTTAGGTGTGCTTTCTTTGACCATCCTCATGCAAAAACTCCATGAGAGAAGTGGTTTTTGATATTGAAGATATGAGGTTGGGGAATGATAGGAGACCCTCTCAGCTCTGAAGGACTTATAAGATGGGGCAGAGCCTTTGAAAGGGCATGTGTTCAATAATAAAGATTTTAAAAAAAGAAAGGACATGTGATGTGACAACTACTCTGCTAGCAGCTTCCCCATTAGCTCAGTGAGTGTAGAAACAATTTTGTTGATTTCTGTATCCCCCACACAATCATTTTAGGAAGAAAGTTCTCAAGGAACCTTTGTTAAGTGAGAGAATGTGCAAAAGAAACATGCTAAACCATGGTAGGAAATAAGACAATTCCCTCACAGCTCCTTGTTCGCTCCACATTGTGGCAGAAGGACCCAGAAGAGCAGGTATTGGAGACCAAAGTCCTTACCTCTGACCTCTCCCACTTTAGCCAGGGCTTTATTCTGCCTGTGCTCTCTCTGAGTTCTTCTGGATTTGATGGGAGCGGGAACTCTGACATATCTCCCCCTCATTTATGTGGAGTGATTCCACTTAAAATTTTTTAAATAGTTTTTCATAGTATGTAAAAGCAACAACTCTCCCCTCATTTCCCTGGGGCTTCTGTTTAGAGCTGGCAGATTGACCACATGTATTTCTTTCCTCTTCAACTTGAATTTTCTATTAAAATAATATTCAAAATTATATAAATCTATAGGGAGAAAAATGCAGGAAAGGAAAGGAGGCAACAGCAGATAAGAGAGGTTGTGTCATTTTTGGAAGACAGGAAATAGACAGTGAGTGGTGAATGATTGAGCAGAGCAGAGGAAATTGAAATACAAGCCCTTTCAGAGAATAATACCAATTAGAAATGAGCAGATTCACCCAAAAAAACCCTAGCATGAAAAAATTAGGGTTGGAGACCAGATACCACATAATATGGCAAGAAAATCAGGAAACAGAATGGAAGTCAGGAGAATTAATGGAAAGTTTGAATATGGAGTGTTTGGACTCCCAGGCTGATTGCCCAGTCCAGAACAGCGAGTTTACTCCTTGCCTCTACTTCCAACAAACCCCTTCATAATGAATGTCTTCATTGCTATGGACATCCTAAACCAGCTAGTATGTCCCATGTGCATTCAGGTTTGTCTAACCTCCACAAATGTGTGATTGTCTAAGCACACCACACTTTGAGTAGCTTATTGTTTCCCATAAACATTACTAACATTATCTTCTTTAATCATCATGGCTACTAAGTGTCATATTCCTATTCCACAGAGAGATTGTGACAGGCCTGGTGTTGGCCAGGTGGCCAATGGCAGAACTGAGACACTCAAGTCTTCAAGGTCTGTTCTAGTTCCAAAACTCTTCTTCTGCCCTTGTTCTGAGATTTAAGTACGCAAATTTCCTGCTTCCTTAATAGATTGTTAATACCTCGAGAATGAGAGCCATATATTATGTGTTAAGAATCCAATGATTGGTACAGATTCAATGCCTTGCACACTGTAGGCACTTTAAAGGTGTTAGCTCATTTGATTGGGGTAATAATAATAGAGAATATTTATTGTGCCAGGTCTTTATCGGATTATCTCATTTAATCATGACAGGAAGATATGAATTAGTACAATTTTCATTCTTATTTAAAAATTAATAACCAAGCTTGAAAAATAACGGGACATGCACAGGGTCCTACAGCCTGTCAGGGTGGAACTGCGTCTGAAACCAGAACTGTCAGAGTCCAGAGCTCAGAACTTTCTTGCCTCATCTCTTCTCCATATGAAATCACTAAGAACAACTCTCAGTATGAGGTTTTCTCAATCCAGATTCATGATCATCATTCTTTAGATTTCACTAAGACGCAATTGAGAGGGAAGGCAGGAGAAAGTGTTACTAATCTGGTGGATGGTATCCACCACAGTGGGCTCAGAGGACTATCTGAACCAAGACCCACCCAAATTAATGAGTCACACTTTTCTAATTTTTGCATTTCTCATAATTTTGTTGAGACTTAGACATTTCCTGCTTCCTAAGAACAGCTCAAATTCAAGGAAAGCTAATGTATTTTTCAAGTGGAACTTTAAATCTCGTGAAAAGAAAGAAAATAATAGCCTGCAAACAACATTTCTACCTTGGCCACCAAGTTTTAGAAAATAAACACACACACACACACACACACACACACACACACTTTTTGTCACGTGGCAGTGGCTGTTAAGTAAATATATCCCAGTGCACTGATCTTACATCTTGTCACATTAATGTTTCAGAGCACTCAATATAAATATTAAAACTAATAGCTTCACTCTTCAGCTATTACTCCTCCATCCCCTGAAATCATCATAAAACTTTCAAAGCCTTTTAGAACATTTACACACTTGAATCTGATGGTGGGGAAGGAGATTCACACAACGCAGGCCATAAGCTTAAATAATAGTGGAGAGCTGTTTATAGAATACACTTTATTTATTCATAATTTCAAGTAAAGTTTCCGTTTTGAAGGAGGGGGGAAATCAAAGTATAGCTGTCAAGGGAGAAGGCTGAAGTATTGCTTATCTATACTGAGGACTGCCAAAAAACGAAGTCCATGAGAATCTCAGTCCAAGGTCAATCAATGCTAAGACTGTGGGTACGTAAACAGCTAATGGATTGTAAAGACACATACCAGTGTTATGAATTTTTAAAGAGCAGCTCTTCAGCACAGAACCCCATAAATCAATGATGACTTATTGGCTGGATCAATTATGCAAACTTTTAAAGCATTTAATGACAGGTAATGAACGGGCCTCTGGAGGACACCAGTCAACAATAGTGTTTTTGTGGTTGTAGTTACATCTGCTTAAGTGAATCGGGAAGAGGTCATCATTCCCAAGAAGTAATTAAATGTTAAATCTAGTAGTCTGCCTGAAGTGAAAGAATTACTTTAGTCTCCGTACAGATCTGAAATAGCTAGGGAGATGGGTTGCCCCTAATGTAGTCATAGGCAGTCCAGGTTGGTTTTAGACTGGGGGTGCTGTTCTTAGGGAGCTTCTATTTCTAAGCATTTGTTTGGAGGTTTTTTGGCAAAGCAATCTGAGCAGAAAGGAGGAAGATAATGTTTAAAAGAGGAAAAATTATAGCAATTATAGCATGGGTGATGCCATAGATAGGTTCTTATAATTATTTATTTTGAAATTAACTTTTAAAAATCCTTTGGAAGAACAGACAGACAAGCAGAGATGGGATAATAGTGTGGGATTCCTCTCCATCTAGAAGCAAAGGAGAGAAAGCTACATGTGATTAATCCCATGGAAAGTCTCACATCATCACTCGTGGCATTACAGTGCTTTAATCACAAATTAAAACAGTGACCCAGTGAAAGACGAAGGACTTTGGGGGAAATAGCCCTTTAGAGTTTAAACATTGATTTTTCTTATTGTATAACTTCAGATAAGTCTTTAGCTCATGAGAAAGACAAAAGTTAAACATGTCATTCAATCCTAAGCATGGTTCTTTAAATCTAAGCCACCGACATTGATGCTGAATTTCTGTGTTAACATAGTTAAAGAATCACTCAGATCAGATAAAGCCTTTTGACTGAATCTGAAAATACAAAAAATTCTGACATTCCTACATACCTTTTACTCATTTTATTGCTCGGCAGGAGGATCATAAAAATGAAAAGAATGAAGTAAGTTGGTTGTAAAGTGTCCAAGTTTAAGTAACTCTGGCCTGGGATTGTTTTCTTTTCCTGTGTCCTTAGAATTGTTGCTGGGTTTTCAAAAATGCTTTCAGTTAAGTGGGAAGAAAGGATATATCTTAAACACATTACTTATTTTTGGATATTTCATTTTCTCAAGAGGCTAACTACCAGACTCACGTAAAAAGTTTGAATACTTTGTGTGTGTTTGGTAGCGATAGACTTCCCTGGTAATGAAGATCACAGGAGAATTTGGCTCAATTTCTACCCCAAAACTGTGATATGTATTTACTGTCATATTCATGGCTAAGTAAAATGAGTCGAATACTCTCATATCTGGAAATATGTGCATCCTACTTTGTGTTGATAAAGAAACAAGAGCTCAGGGTTGAGAGGTAAAGAGATTTGTGAGTTCAAGTTCTGGATATGACATTTACTGGCTGTACAACTTTTGGCAAGTTTCCTAACCTCTCTTATCTAAATACTAGAGGCCTGGTGCACGAAGTTTGTGCATGGGTAGGGTCCCTAGGCCTGGCTGGCGATCAGGGCCAATCAGGGCCTTCTGGCTGCTGGCTGGGGCCTTCCTTCATTTCATGCCGCCCCCTGGTGATCAGAACATGTCATAGCGATCAATCATACTCCCGGTCTCCTGGTCGAACTCCCAAGGGGACACTTTGAATATTAGCCTTTTATATATCTAGATATAAAAGCCAAGCGACCAGAACAACAGAACGACTGGAACGACCGGAATGACCAGTCACTATGATGTGCACTGCAGTGGCCAACCGGCCGGATCAGGACCCCGATTGGCCCCCATTGTGGTGGGCGGCCAGACCTCACCTATGCACGAATTCATGCACCAGGCGTCTAGTTTTATATAATTATCTGTAAAATGGGTAGCATAATTTCTATCTTGACAAAAACCCCTAGCATGTAGGTACTCATTAATGGCAGTGGTTATATATTGCCAGATCTGAAATATTACTGTGAGCAATAATTATAGAATAACATCAGGGCAAATGTTGTTAAATTCAAGGAAATAAACATTTTTCCACCAAAGAAAGTTGCCTTTTGTAATAATAATAGCTGTTAACACCAAGGTATTTATTATGCATTAGGTGCTTTACCTGCACTAGCTCATCCAAGTCTGTCAACCCTTTGACACAGCACTATTATTACTATTTTACAGGTGAGGTCATTGTATCTCAGAGAAATTAAACTTGCCCAAAGTCACTCAGGCATAAAATGATATTCAAAAGTAGATGAAACTGTGTTGGCCAGAGTCTACTGTGTCACAATGCTGAACTTGTAATCAGCTTTAGCGAAAACAAGGGACTGAAAATACTATGCTGAAATTTTTCTTATTGATATGCATGGCTCTTGTAGAAATAAAAAGGGACAAGTTTCACTATAGTGGATTTCTCCCACTTGTCTGGGAAAGCAAATAAGGCTAGAAAGAGTGGTAATGAGGTTGGCATTTACCCTAGGTTTAAAGGAACAGGAGGCAAGGGTGGGCTGCTCAGTGCACAGTCTAATGTACATGACTTATGGAGCTATTCTATCAGACAGCAGTCGTGCTGTGAGTAATAAGTGGTCTGTTTCTCTGACCCAGGAGTCTTGTGTCTCTGTCAGTTTATTTATATAAAACTATGGCAGGCTAACTTGTTAGCTCCCAAGTAGGGTCAAATCTCAGGCGCTTCAAAGTTTCAGACCGAACACTGTGGAGGAGTGGTCATAACTGTCATACCTCCACAAGGAAGAAAACATCAGAAGTGTCGCCTAGTACATAAGTTCTCAGGATTTCCCAACAGAGTGAGGCGTGGAGAGTGGGATGGTGGAGACAAAACTTTCAGAATATCTTATGTTTTGGTGTATATTCTCATAGACATAAGAACTGGAGAGATAGATACAAATAAAAACCCAGTCAAATGTTACTTCGCATACATCAGAATGGCCAATATGAAAATATCGTACATACCAAGTGATGACAGAAGGTGAGGCACTTGGGACTATACCCTACTGGTGGGACTGTGAATTGGGGCATTTTACACTTTAGAGAGCAACTTGGTAATACTAATAAAGTTGAAGATACCAACTCAGTCTTCAATAAATGCTACTCCTAGGTGTATACCCCAGAGAAACTTGCACAAGTCAGATGTATAAGAGTATTCACTGTAGCATTGTTTTTAACAGTGAAAATTAGAAAAAAATCTTAATATTCATAAAGAAGAGAATGAATAAATAGATTAAAGTAAATTCATAGTATCCAGTTGCTTAAGTGAGTAATATCAATATGGATCAATCTCAAACACATCATCCTATCTAATAATAGACAAAGATTGAAATTGAGCATACCTTTGCTACGCCTCCCATTGGCTAATCAGCGAGATATGCAAATTAACTGCCAAAAAAGACGGTGGTTAATTTGCATATGTAGGCGCCCAGCGGAGATCGGAGCCTGTAATCAGAGCTGAGGGGTCCTCTGCCCAGGCTTACGCCTCGGTCAGAAGTGTTAGGCCTGGGCAGCAGTGGAGCCAGCAATGGCAGGGCGCAGGACTGAGCCGGCATGGCTGGGAGCAGGGTGGAGCCTGAGATGGTGGGGAGCAGGGAGGGAGCCGGTGATGGCAGGGAACTGGGGGTCCCCTTCCCAGGCTTACATCTCGGTCAGAAGCATTAGGCCTGGGCAGCAGTGGAGCTGGTGATAGCGGGGAGCAGGGAGGGAGCTGGTGATGGCGGGGAGCAGTGGCAGAGCCAGCAATCATGTGGAGCAGAGGCAGAGCTGGCGATGACACAGAGCTAGAGGTCCCCTGCCCTGGCCTAACTACTCGGCCACACGCATTAGTCCTGGACAGGGGCAGAGCCAGCAATTGCTGGGAGCTGGGGGTCCCCTGCCCAGGCCTAATGACTCGGCCAGAGGCGTTAGGCCTGTGCAGGGGCCGAGTTGGCAATTGGCATGAACTACAGAGGAAACACCTTTTCTGACTGCTCATTGGCTAAGCTCCCTGTATGCCACTGGTAATATTCTTAGTAACTTGGGTAATAAGAATCCAATAAGGTGATCTAGGGTTTTTACCACACTCCTGGAGAAAAATAGGAAAGTCCACTGCTGGAGGGCTAAGAAATGTCATATCCTGCCCTAGCTCGTTTGGCTCAGTGGATAATGCCTTGGCCTGCTGACTGCAGGGTCTGGGTTCAAGTCTGACCAGGGGCATGTACCTAGGTTGCAGGCTTCTCCTTGGCCCGGGCCCAGGTCAGGGCTCCTGCAGGAGGCAACCAATAAAAGTGTTCCTCTCACTTTGATGTTTCTCTCTGTCTTTCCCTTTCTCTTCTACATTCTCTAAAAATCAATGGAAACACCCAAGGGGAGCAGGGAGCGGGTCTAAGCCATCAGTAGGCCATCCCTTGAGTGCTCCCAGTATGTGATAGGGGGCAGGCTGGGCTGAAAGACCCCCCGCCTCAGTGCACAAATTTTTGTGCACTGGGCCTCTAGTAAACTAATAAAAGTAAATTGGTGACACATACTTAGAGCATGATTCCATTTGCATAAAGTTGTAGAACACAGAAACAGCAGTATATATTTTGGGGATACATTCACATGTCAGAAGGGTATAAACACATGCACAGATGAGCATTTGATGGTATGGAGAAGGAAAGAAATGAAATAAGAAAGGGTACACAGAGGTTCCTAAATTGTAGTTGTGATGTGTTATTTTTTTTAAGCCTAGTGGCAAGTGCTGAAGAATTTGTTACATTTCCTTCTTTATCTTTTGTGTCTCAAATATTTCATAAAAATAACTTTTAAAGATTATTTATCATTTATATTGAAAAAGGACAGATAAGTTTTGGGGGAACATACCAGAATAACTTAATTAATGGTACAGTGATTCCTACTTTAGAAGATTTAGAATTTCTGTAATGTCAAAATGGATTGATTTGATCATCCATCAGTTGGACAATGCATTTCTGAAATCATCAGTCATTTTTATAGTATTAAATGCAATTCTAGAAAGTTTCTCCCTGGGATCTGTTTCTTTTTTGAGTCATTTGTGAAGTTGTTCATTTTTCAGACATTACATTATTAATTTATAATAGTATATTAACAATGTAATTAATAGTCAATTAACAAAACATACATTGGTTAATAATTATTTAATGTACATGCTCTACAAAGAGAGGAGTG